>NW_022436985.1:1982293-2065205 GCF_009761245.1 Sapajus apella
GAAAATCTCCTTGCAAACACACTAACCAGGCTTCTTGGTAGTATATACTAAAGTACCTTTATAGGAATATGTCTATTCTACCTAGGTTGGAATTATTCAACTTTTGTCTGCTGGAATTCATCTGTGTCCACTATATAATTATCAGAGGGTAAAATTATTAAGAGTTTAAAATGGAGATGTTTTGTAATCAAAACAGCACACTTTGCATGACTAATGTCATGCATGTATAATTCAGATAACCCAAATGTTAAATCTGGGCTGGAATGCATTTTAATGCAGGAAATATAGAGCTGAAAATCTGCATTAAGGGTTTTCATATTTCACCAGTCTTTCCCTGTGGCTTGTGATTACTCATTTTTTAAAAAGAAAGTCAACAAATAACAGTCTATGAGTTAAAGAGTTGTTAAAAAATGAAAATAATATGTGACAGAGACCATTTGTGTCCTGTAAAGCCTAAAATGTTTACTATCTAGCCATTTGTAAAAAATGTTCATCATCCTCTGCTTTAAATTATTAGTGAAATTTAGTCTGTGGATAATACTTTGAATTTAATAAACCCGATTTGACAGTTGATGCTTTTTGCTATCATACCTCGTATCCTCATTGAACTTCTTGAAAGCAGCAGCAAGAGTCAGTACCACAAGTTCAAAGTACTCATGTAAATAATAACTATTTAATTCACCCAGATATGGATCCACTTACATATAGCCATTTGATTTTCAACAAAGATGGCAAATCTTCAAATAGGAAAAAAACATATTTTCAACAATGGAGCTGAAATAAATAGTGTGATGGCTAATATTATACATTAACTTGACAGAGCCATGGGGTGCCAAGATATTTGGTCAAACATTATTCTAGGTATGTCTGTGATGGCGTTTCCAGATAAGATTAACCTTTGAAACATAGACTGATTAAACCAGATTACCCTCCTTGATGTGGTTGGGCCTAATTCAGTCAATGAATAGCTGAATAGAACAAAGAGGCTGATTAAGAAGAAACTGTGACTGTCTGACTGCTGAGCTTGGACAGCAGTCTTCTGCCTTTGATCTGGAATTTACACCATTGGCTTCCCTGGTTCTCAGGCCACAATAATTGTACTGGAACTAATACCATCATCTCTGTTGGTCCACAGACCTTCTGACTCAAACTGGACCAACATTATTAGCTCTCTTGTCTTCAGTTTGCTGAGTACAGTTGTTGGGACTTCTTAGCCCCCATTATTATATGAGCAAATTCTTTATAATATCTATCTATCTACCTTGCTAGCTAGCTATCATCTATTTGCTATCTGTCTATCATTTAGATTCTGTTTCTCTGGAGACCTCTGACTAATACAAATATGTATCCTTTAGGGAAAATAAATGTACCTCAATCTTGACTTCAAACAACTCACAAAAAGTACATTAGGATGGATCATAAGGCTACAGATAAAAGCTAATGCATAAAGCCATGGGACAAAAACATAAGATAACATGTTAGTGACTTAGTGTAGGCAAATCATTTTGAGAAGTCACAGAAAACAATATCCATAAATAATTAGTAAATTAGCTTTTCAACAAAATGTAAAGCTTCTGTTCATCAAAAGACAGCATGAAGAAAATGAATTAGCAAGGTATGGGCACAGAAAGAAAAATATGAAACATATGTACATGAAAGAGTACTGATATCCAGGATATATAAAGAATTCTTATAGCTCATAATAAAAAAATTCTACTATTAAAAATATGAGATAAACATCTTAATAGACATCTCATAAAAGGAGACACAGGAATACCTTGGAGATACTGTGGCTTGCTTCCAGACCACTGCAATAAGCGAATATCACAATAAAGGAAGTCACACAACCTTTTTCATTTCAAGGGCATGTAAAAGTTATGTTACACTACACTATAGCCAACTAAGTGTAAAATGGCATTATGTCTAAAATAACAATGTGTTTACCTTAATTAAAATAAAATTTGTTGTAAAAAATGCTAACAATCATATGAGATTTCAGCAAGTCATAATCATTTTGCTGGTGAAGGATCAGCCTCATGTTGACGGTTGCTGACTGATGGAGGTGGTAGTTTCCGAAGGTTAGGATGATTGTGACAATTTCTTGAAACAGACAATAATGAAATTTGCCACATCAATTGACTATTTTTCATAAACAGTTTCTCTGTGGCATGCAATGCTATTTGATAGCATTTTACCAATAGTAGAACTTCTTTCCAAACTGGAGTCAATCTTTTCAAATCTTGCCTCTGCTTTATTCATTTGGCTTATGTAATATTCTAAATTGTTTGTGATCATTTCCCCAATACTCACAGCGTCTTCACCAGGCATAATTTCCATCTCAATAAACCACTTTTTTTGCTCATCCATAGATGCAACTCTTCATGCATTCAAGTTTTATTATGAGATTGCAATAATTCAGGCCCACCTTCAGACTCTACCTCTAATTCTAGTTTTCTTTCCATTTCCATCACATCTGCAATTACTTCCTCCACTGAAGTCTTGAACACCTTATAGTTTTCCATGGGATTGGAATCAGCTTCTTCCAAATTCCTGTTAATGTTGATATTTTGACATCCTCCCATGAATCACAAATGTTCTCAATGGCATCTAGAATAGTGAATCCTTTTTAGAAGTTTTAAAATGTATTTTGCCCAGATCTTTCAGAAAATTCATTACCTATGTCAGCTATACTTTTATGAAATATGTTTTTTTAATAATAAGAATTGAAAGTTGAAATTATCCCTTGACTCATGAGCTGCAGAATTGATAGTGTGTCAGCAGGCATGAAAACAACATTAATCTTCTTGTACATCTCCATCAGAATTATTGGATGACTAGGTGCATTGTCAATGAGCAGTAATATTTTGAAAGAAATCTTTTTTTTTTTTTTCTGAATAGCATTTCTCAATAGGAGGCTTAAATTTTTCAGTAAACCAAGTTGTAAACGAATGTTCTATCATTGATGCTTTGTTATTCTATTTCTAGAGCACAGGAAGAGTAGATTTAGCATAATTCCTAAGGTACCTACGATTTTCAGAATGATAGGTGAGCACTGGCTTCAACTTAAAATCATCAGCTGCTTTAGCCCATAACAAGAGAGTCAGCTTGTCCTTTGAATCTTTGAAGGCAGACATTGACTTCTCTTTAGCTACAAAAGTCCTAAACAGCATCTTCTTCCAATAGAAAGCTATTTCAGCTGCACTTAAAATCTGTTTCATGGTGTAGTTACCTTTAACAATAATCTTAGCTAGATATTCTGGATAACTTGCTGCGGCTTCTACATCAGCAACTGCTACTTCACCTTGCACTTTTATGTTATGGAGATGGCTTCTTTCCTTAAATCTTATAACTCAACCTCTGCTAGCTTCTAACTTTTCTTCTGCAGCTTTTTCACCTTTCTTAGTCATCAGAGAATTGAAGATATTTAGGGCCTGCTCTGAATTAGACTTTGGTTTAAGGGAATGCTGTGATTAATTTGATCTACTATCCAGACCACTAAAACCTTCTCCATATCAGCAATAAGACTATTTCATTTCCTTATCATTCATATGTCTACTGGAATAGCACTTCTAAATTCCTTCAAGAACGTTTTCTTTCACAACTTAGTTAACTTGCCGAAAAGGCCTAGCTTTCGGTCTATCCTGGCTTTTGACACGCTTTTCTTGGTAAGCTTAATCATTGCTAGCTTTTGATTTAAAATACAAAACGTAGCACACTTGTTTTCACTGGAACACTTAGAGGCCATTGTAGGGTTATTAACTATTCTAACATCAGCATTGTTTTGTCTTAGGTTATGGGGAAGCCCAAAGAGAGAGGGAGAGGAGAGATGGGGAAACAGCCACTTGGTGGTGCAGTTAGAACTTAGAGATTGTTTGCCATCTTACATGGGCACAGTTTGTGGTGCCCCAAAACAATTAATTACAATAGTAACATCAAAGTCACTGATCACAGGTCACCATAACAGATATAACAATCATGGAAAAGTTTGAAATACTGTAAGAAATACCAAAAACTGACACAGAGACACAAAGAGGGGACATGCTGTTAAAAATAATAATAATAATGCTGATAGACTTGCTCAATGCAGGGTTGCCACAAACCTTCAATTTGTAAAATGCACAATATCTGTGCAGCACAAGTTATGCCTTATACAAATGACCTAGTAAGCACATAAGAGAGTGCTCAACATAATTATCATCAGGGAAATTCTAATTAAATTCACAATGAGATATTACTACACATTCATCAGAACAGCTAAAATTTTTAAAATCTGATAGCAACAAATGGATGTGAGGATGTGGAGGTGGTATCATACAGCGTTTGCTGGGAGTGCAAAATGGTATATGCACTTTGAAAATAATCTGGTATTTTCTTTCAAAACTAAATATACACTCAAGACCCAGTAATCTGACGTTGCATTGTTACCTAAAAAAAAAGAAAATACATGCCCACAGAAAACTTTTGTAACTTTATAACAGCTTTATTCATAACACTCAAAAGCAAGAAATGACCCAGCTTCCTGTCAGTAGGACAACTGGTAAATAATCTGTAATATATTCATACAATGGTATAGCATTCCACATTTAAAGGGTCAAGCTACTGACAAATCCAACAACATGGATAAATCTCCAAAACATTATGCTCAGTGAAAGGAGCTTTACAAAAAAGAGCATATTTTGTATTGTTCAGTTATGTGAAGATCTAGATCAGATAACACTAATCGATGGCAGAAAAGCACTAGAACAATGGTTGCCAGAAGCCAGAAGTAAAAGTTAGTTTGAAAAGAGTATGAGGGAACTTTTGGGGATGATAATGACATTCTATATCTTGACTAAGGTTCAGTTTACAAAAGAATGGGAACTTGCCAAAATTCACTGAATTGCACACTTAACATTTGTGCATTTTGTTATATGTAAATCTTACAAAAAAGGCATCAAATTTTGAACTCCAATTAATATTGCATATGGTAAAGTGTTATGGGAAAGTTTATGGCTTTCTATAATGGGAACTTTCTATGAGAATGTTCATGGCCCTCCTTTAAATGCATCAATGTAAGATGGTTGGATGGATAAATAAAGGAATAGAGTCACATAAATATCTAATCAAACATTTTTATCAGACCCCAGAATCATGAAAATAAATTTTTGTTGTTTAATCCACTCAGAATGTATTATTTCATTATGGCAACACAAGCAGACTAATGCAACAGGTGTTTATTGTAAAATTCTTTCAACTCTGTTATGTATTTTAAACTTCACATGAAAAAGACTATAAAACAAATCAAAAATTTTAATGGGGTCAATGATATGGAGTATTACCTTTGGAATCATAAAGAATTACACCCTAACTGTAGCTCTGAAACTTGCTAATTGGGTGAAGATTAGTGTGTTACATAACTTATCTTAGCCTTCATTTCTCATTTGATAAACGGGTATCACAATAAAAGGCATCTCTCAGTTTGATGTAAACATGTAATAAAATATTATAAATGCTAGCACCTAGCACAATGCCTTTGACATATGAAGTGCTCAACTAACATTTGTTGCTAATTCAAATTTTTTACTAATACTTTGCAGATTTTAATATCTTGAAAAAATGCATACAAATAATTAAAGTGCTGATCTCACCTTTCAAAGACAACCAAAGCACCAGGTCATTATAGGTCCTTTTATTTCTTCTCTTCAATGTTATTATACATTCAATCACTTATCAGCACTTTTTGTTCTATGCACTCTCAGGGTGCAAAAAATGGACTATAAACCAAAAACAACAAGAAAGCTCATTAGCAAAATGTGTTAATTTTTAAACAGTTTTTTTTCACTTCATTAAAGAAAAGTAGACTTCTGTTACCACAGTGATTTGATTAATTCTGCTGAGAGTAGCAAGATTCTGATATCCTCTTCTAATTATAAAATATGTAAATCCAGACAAAAATATAAAAATTTGATAAATCCTGTATATGTGCTTTAAAAAGAAATAATAAAATCAACATATATGTATATGTACTGTGTAGAGGAAAAAATATGTTTGACTGTGAAGCTTTCTCTAAGTCCCTTCCCAAGTGCCTCATCCCACGGCTTCCCCAACTCTTTCAAGAAGTATACACTATGGTGAATTTTGTTGATTATCCCCTGTAGGCTATAGAGGACAGTGAATGAGCACAAACTCACGAGTTAGGCTGCTAGATATAAGTCCTGGGTCTCCTACTTTATAACTGTGTGATTTAGAGGCTATTGCTTAACCTCTCTGTATGTCATTTCCTATATTTGAATGGGAATCATAATACTAATTAAGAGTATTTTTTTTGAAACTGGCACATAGTGCTTTAGATATATTTTCTATTGTTTTGCTTTTTTACTTAGTTTAACCTATTTGTATGAATCACTATAAAAATATATTTCTAAGTTTTGCCTGTTTTGACATGTACGGATATTGATTATACTGTTATTAAGTATAGCTTGCTTTTATCTTTGAAAATAAATTTTTGATATTCTTTAAATATATGTGATTATTTGGTTTATTTTTTGCTGTCATATAATATTCCACTGTTTGAATATATGACTATTTAATTATTCTTTCTCTTGTTGATAAATTTTTGGACTATATCTACATTTTTATATTACAAACAGTAGTACTTAGGCCATTTTATGTCAATATCTTGATGAAATGTGTACATGTGGGATGGTAAACATCATCTATCAGTTTCCACTCAATTAATGTAGAACATTATGAGTTACTGAATCACAGTTCTTTTTTGTATTTTACATTTTTGTGTATTGATCATCTATAGAAATCTTTCTCCACATAAATCAATATTTAAGAAAAAAATCTACCACCTTGCAAAGAGTTACAGATTTTCAATTGCTTTTTATCAAAGCTTATTTAAGTTTTATAGAAATGATGGAAGAAGTCACAATTAAGTGTTATCACTGGGCTAGCTATTCACAAAATAGGTGTTGAATGTATTGAACAACTTTAACCTTCATGGAGGACCAAATTTTAATTAATGCTCAAATCATTCAAATGCTCCTACATTTTTGTCTCTGCATGGCTAAAACTTAGTGAAGGTTTATAGTGTCTAATGAATAAATCTATTAAGAACTTGTCAATAACACAGATAAATGTTTTATTTGCTTTACTAACAGCCTGTAGAACAAAAAGCTTTCAATATCTTTGACTAAATTAATGGGCTAGTACCTGATATATAGAGAGCAAATGGTTTAATCATCACAACAGATTATTCTGAGTTTACAGTCATAGGTTTAAAATTTTGGGTTTTTTTTTTTCTTAGCCCTGTTATTAGCATACATTGATTGCTAAATGATTGACTAATTATTTAGTTAGAAAATAGATAGCCTTTGTTACTAAACTGATTCAATATATAGTTTTCAAACTTTGGGAGAGAAATGTTACGTCAATTTTGTGTAAATATATCCTTGAAACTTAATGTGCTTTTCAATAACAGTTATTAAAAAATTAATCCCAATATAAATATAAAAATAAAATACCTATAGACAAAAAATATTATTATTAGTGAAATATAATATCTGATTAGAAAATATGTTGGTTGATTGTGTTTATTATGTATTTGAGCCCTTTATTAAAATCCATCAGCATAACAAAAGTCTGTTTTCTAGAATACTTTAAACATGATAACAAATCCTATTGGTCACATGCAGAAATAGTCTGAGATACAATGAGAAAGGCCTTAAGAGACATTGGTTCACAGAACAATTAAATTACCATATGTATTCCCTAAGGAGCTTCCTCTATTACAAATAATACTGAAATAAGAGGAGGAGCTGAACATTCCGGTTAAATGATAATGGACGATACAAAATGTAATGTTGTAAAGGTATGAATAAGACATAAGGAAATTGTTTCAAAGGCCAGCCCAATGGTTCTTTGATACAAACCCAGGGGCCCTTCCCTTTCCAATGAGCTCAATTAGCCCTCTGCTCCATGACATCACACAGTAACTGGTTTAAACTATGCTTCAAGAGGCTTTTATATACAAGAATTAAACAAGCTTGTCTCATTTAATTTCAGTTAATGTAAGTGAGTTTCTGAAACTGAATTACTCAGTTATAACACTGAGCTCGAAGCCAAGCTGGCTGATTAATTCCTAGCTGTTTGAAGTGCTTTCTTCTCTTATCTTGAGCTATGCAGGCCTTACTACAGCCTGAGGAGAGCTGAGCCTAAGTCTAGGGGAGAATTTTGTTTCCTCTCCACAGAGAGGAATGGAAACCAGATAAGCACTGTGGCATAAAACTGAAAACAACCAAAAACTTGCTGCCAATTTTGAGGAATCTGTGGGCTGATTAGAAAAACCAAAAAGTCCACAATATAGCATCCTTCTATCTGACTTTCAATTCACTGGTACACTGTGCAATTTTAATTGAAAATTACTATTGCCTAGAAACTAACATTACCCTAAAGATGTCCTAGTTAGTTCCAGTTGAGGTTTTTACATAAGATAAGCATTAGCAGCAATGAGAAAGGAAGGGAGAGGCTGAATATGGTGAGTCATTAGGGCAAAAATTAGGACGCTTTCCCAGTTTGTACTGTATAACCTTTAGAAATCCTCAGAAAATCTGTTTTACTATTCCCAGAAGAGTTCTTTTATGATCTTCAAAGCAAAATATGCCTCAGGATGAACTTCCTAATAAACATATCATGGCTTATCTTCCAGCTAGAGATGAAAAAGCATTGGCTTTTAGGAGGTAATTTAGTGACTGCACCCTAAATTTCCACCCACGAACACACATACTTACATCCTGCTCCCATCTCACACATACTTTTCATAACTTGATTGCATCTTTTGTTCTAAATAGACATTGCAATACATACCGGTGTGTTAGTCTGTTCTCACATTGCTATAAAGATACCTGAGACTGAGTTGGGCATGGTGGCTCACGTCCGTAATCCCAGCACTTTGGGAGGCCAAGGTGGGCAGAACACCTGAGGTCAGGAGTTCAGGACTAGTTTGACCAACATGATAAACTCCTTCTTTACTAAAAACACAAAAATTAGCTGGGCATGGTGGTGTATGCCTATAATCTCAGCTAGTCAGAAGGCTGAGACAGGAGTATCACTTGAACAGAGGAGGCAGAGGTCACAGTGAACCAAGATCACACCACTGCACTCCAGGCTGGGGGACAGAGCAAGACTCCATCTCAAACAAACAAACAAATGAGACTGGGTAATTTATTTTTTTTAAAAAAAGAGGTTTAGTTAACTCATAGTTCCGAATAGCTGGCAGGGAGCCTCACAAAACTTATAATTGTGGTGGAAGGTGAAGGGAAAGCAGGCACCTTCCTCACATGGTGGCAGGAGAGGTAAGTGCAAGCAGGGGAAATGCCAGATGCTTATAAAACCATCAGATCTCCTAATAACTCACTCACTCTCACAAGAACAGCATGGGGGAAAGTGCCCCCATGCTGTAATCACCCCTCGCTTCACCGTGGAGATTACAGGAGTCTTCCTTGACAGGTGGGGTTTACAGTTCAAGACAAGATTTCAGTGGGACACAGAGCCAAACCATATCATTCTGCC
Source organism: Sapajus apella (assembly GCF_009761245.1). Taxonomy (NCBI): domain Eukaryota; kingdom Metazoa; phylum Chordata; class Mammalia; order Primates; family Cebidae; genus Sapajus; species Sapajus apella. The sequence continues at coordinate 1,991,849 of NW_022436985.1, forward strand.
CTGGCCCCTCCTTTCCTTGGTCTTTCATGTCCTCACATTTCAAAACACAGTCATGCCTTCCCAACAGTCCCCCAATGTCTTAACTCATTCCAGCATTAACCCAAAAATCCATAGTCCAAAGTCTCATCTGAAACAGGGCAAGTCACTTCTACCTATGAGCCTGTAAAATAATAAAAGTTAGCTCCTTCCAAGATACAATGGGGTTACAGGCATTGGGTAAATACACCCATTCCAAATGGTAAAAATTGGGCAAAACAAAGGGGATAGGCCCTATGCAAGTCCAAAATCTGGAGGTGGGGGTCAGTTATTAAATCTTTAAGCTCAAAAATGATCTCCTTCTACTCCGTGTCTTGCATGTTGATGCAAGGAGAGGGCACCCATGGCCTTGGCAGCTCCTTCATAGGTTGGCATTGAGTGCCTATGTCTTTTCTAGGTGCACAGTGCAAGCTGTTGGTGGATCTACCATTTTGGGCTTTGGAGGACTGTGATCCTCTTCTCACTGGTCCACTAGGAAGCATCCCAGTGAGGACTCTGTGTGAAGCCTCCAATCCCGCATTTCCCATCGATAAATGATTCCCCTGCACTCTCATGCTTCTCTTTTCCTTGCCTGCCAATTAAACCTCTTTCCTTTGTAAATTACCCAGTCTCAGGTATTTTTTTTATAGCAGTGTGAGAACAAACTACTACAGCAGGCTTAGCTGAAAACTTGAGACTATGTAAGCTTTTTTCCTTCCCTCTATTTGGCAATGTTGCTAGGCCAAAGCAAAATGAGCCATGCATGCAACTACTGTCAGTTGACACCCTTATGGGGCTAAAGACTCAAATAGCAAACCAGACCATTGCCAGGGAGCTCACAAGAGCCCATCAGAATGGTTTCAGCACCAGAGACAGCAAAACTACTAAAATAAAGCTGGCTCAAAGGAATATTCCTTTCCATTGCCTGTGATGTTTGCACAGTAAGAAAATAAGAAAACAAAATGCCCAAAGATATAAAACAAAGAGTAGAACCATTCTTTCAACCACTCTCCCCGATCGTAAAGAACTGGAAGCTGCAGCAAATCCAGAGATTCACAGTGCAAAAAGCCAATGTATAAGATCACTATAGACAGTTTTCTCATTTCCTGATCAGCAATATACTTTCTCATTTTTGAGAAATTTCCATAATCTGATGAGAGGCTATGTGATATCATATCATACTTCCTATAAAAGTACTTCTAGAATGATGCTCACCATAGCAACTGAGCACTCCAATTGTGTTTTCTGAATGTGGGCTATATGGGGAAGAGAACATTTCACTCATCTTTATTTCAGGATTGTGTAAGGTTAAAATAGTAATGGTTAGAAAACTATATATATGTATTGTGATATTTGAAGATTAGCATCAACTTATGAGAAAGAATATATATTATGTCACTCCCTGGTAATACACCAATAGCTTAAGAATTCATGTTCATGGAAGAAAATTCTTTACATAGAGAATTCTGTTCTAGGAGGACATATGAATTCTGATAAAATGAAGAGTAAATACCTAAATAATCTGATTCCAAAAATTTTGAAGTGTCACAATATAATTGTAACATGAAACTGGATCTACAATTAAATGTTCAAAGTCTTGAATTTTCTTTTATCTGTGTCATAAACACAAAAACCATAATCATGAATTATATTTACAAATTAATGAGACTATGGCTCATTAGTTAATTTTAAAGCTATTTTCTGCAAATTTTTTTAAAAATGCTGGTTAGAAATGTGTAGAATAATCATAATTACTATTTATTTGGCATCCACTATGTACAGGTATTTTACCAAATGGTCTCATTTAATAACAACACTATACTATTCTGTTTGATTCTATTTTTGGAAACAAAGATCCTTTGGTGCTAATAAAATAAATAACATATCCAAAGTCATATAGGCAGTTAGAGCCAAAGCCAGAAATTTCTTCTACCAACTCCTTCACTCCAGCCAAAGCCAAAACTATCTTCTACCAGCTCCTTTCATTATATCCTTCTTCATATTCATCCATTCATTTTTCTTCCTGCTACTGTATCCTCATCTCCTCCCTATCTTTTCCTATCTTCTGTTGCATGAAATACTCCCTAACATTCTGTTAAAATTAAACTATAAAGATTTTGTCTACAAAAGCACAAGATTACAAAGGATGCATCTCTAGTAAAGGGTATACTTTCCCAGGGATTTCAGAGTTATTTTACTTCTAATTTCAAAAGCATGAAGCAAAATGACAACCTGTACCTGAAGCATAATCCAAACATATATTCTACATGGCTAACCTTCATTGGCGGCAGCTTTTGCTTCTGAAACCTTTTAGTCTTATGATTACTACAGGAAATTAATAATATTTTGAGTTCGAAATCACTCTCAATATTAATTTTATAGCTTTAAGGCATTAAAGCCAATACAGTTGTAATTTTGGTATTAATTATGAAGTAAGGAATCGCTTTATTTTTGTAAAGTTCCTTATAAAATAACAAGGTGGCTATAATGCTTTATAATACAGCAGTAAGTATAATATTGCAGGATTTACCTGTCACTTGTAGGATTATGTTAATGTGTCTTTCATCTATGTTACTAAAACAAAATCTAACACAGTGAGGATTTTTGGTTCTGGAAATAAATTTTTATCAACTTAGCTACATAAATAAAGCAAGTTAGATATCACTATAGAGTTTAGGCTAATATTTTCTCTCTTTCTTTCATATCCCTGACTGATATAAAATCCTAAAGGGAAATTAGACCAAGAATGGTTTCTGTAAAAATTTCTGGACCTTCTTACAGAGAACCAAGTAATATCTTGAGTAATATCATTTTTTTTTTCTGGCCAAAAACAATTCTCATGTTACTAAACTAAGCCAAAGTGACCGGCTAATTACTTGACATATGTAGTTTGTTTTGTTTCTTTTTTCTTTTGCTCACCTATATACCATGTCCAGCAAAGGTATGTTTCATTAGATGTGTAGATCACAAGGAATAATGTGGTTGAAGTAGCATAGTGTATTTATAATTTTATTTAATCAATTAGTCAACAGTGCTTTTGTATTAGCTATCTTCCTGACATTTAGAATTTTCCCTTGATCCTTTGTCTGATGTATTAAATACTAGAACTATTAGAAATCTTTGCAATTTGAGGGTTAATGTTATTATTTGAATTAGGTCATTTCTTATCTTTTAACCTAAAAGACACAGAATAATCCCATGAAGAATTCCTCAGAAAGCCTGAAAGAGGGCAATCTAAATTTCAGGTTTGAAATTAGAATAGAATATTCACAAACTTCAAAAAGCAGACTGGTAAGGTGGTGTCACAAATTTTTCAGGGACAAAGCTGTTCTGCATGCTTGATTTTTGACACTGCAAAATTGCCAACTTCTAGCGTCTGGTTTGTGTGCCTTTTGTATTTTTTTTAATTCTTAATGATTAAATTACTTTCACAATTTATAACATAAACTATAAGTAACCAAAATCACAAATAAAGCACCAATGATAGGTTTTGGAGTTGTATTATCCTGCAAAAAATGTCAAATACACACACACACACACACACGCACACACACACATATGTGTATATATATATACAGGTGGGGCTGTATGGGAAGGTATATAGATGAAACAAGGTTGGCCAAGATTGATAACTTTTAAAGCTGGATGATGGATACAAGGAAGTTCATTATACTATTTGCTTTTCTTTTTTATTTGCATAAAGTTTTCTAACACTAAAAAATTTCATGATATTGGCAAAAATTAACCTATATCTATAATCCCATGTTATAATTTCAGCCTCCTAGGTGTTCAGTTAATTCTTATAGGCTTTCATTTTATTTATACACATCTACATAGAAAGAAAAAATACTTTCTCATTTTTCTATCTCCCTTAAAAACCCTATATAAAATGCAGTTAACCATATTCTATGTGGTTCTATTTTCTATACCAAATCATTTCTATTTTTGTACCTGTATGATTATTTCTGATTATTTTCAGGACTTTATGCTCAGAATTCAGCTAATTTTCTTCTATGTTCTTTAGCAGTTCCTCAGAGAGTTATCTTACCTCCTGTCTGTGCTTATCAAGTCATAAAGTCTGCTGAACAAATTTACAGTAGGTAAGGCAGTGTCACTGAGGTGTTTTCCCCATTATATATCATCTTGTTCTAATTGCAGAACAATGACATGTTTAAGAAAAAGGAATTCCTTGTTTGAGCCAGTTGCCCATTATGGTTCATTATTTAAGACTAAACTTTGTCACCTCAATCAAAACACTCTACTATAATTTTCTTGATAGAAAATTCATTACTGTCCCTCTGAAAATTCAAAGGGCTCAGTAAGATCTCATGGTATTCATTTAATATGGTCTTTCATATTGTTATAGTATGCCAGTTACTGCATCTGTTTCAGTCCTGTTCAGGTTGGGGCAAGGCAAGTTAATATATGTAGATGTGCTCAGAATTTCAAACCGAAGAATCTTAGCTTGAAAAGCCGATTAAACTTTTGCCCCCCAGGAAGACCACCTAAAGTGAGTGAATTTCTCACAAAGATGAGTGTGCTCCCATGAATGGCACACAGGCCTCAACAAGCATGAACAACAGCTGATGCTGCAGCAAAACCAGACTTGGGCTCTATAGGAATCAGGCACCGAAAACCACAGTATTTAAAAAGAGCCTCTGGTGGGAATTTCTAGACAAAAGGCACAAACAGCTTGTAAGTCCTCATTATCTTCAAAACAAAGCATGTTGCTAAATATGCCAGAGGACTTATCACTTTCCAAAGACATTGTGGTGCAGAATTTCCCTCTCTCACCTATGCAGTTAGCATGAATCATCCTCTTTGAAGAGAAAGAAACATGAAAGAACATTACTCAAACATTTCTGGTTACATAGTAATTTCTTGGGACAGCAAATTATCTAGATGATTTCATTATTCTAATATAAAGATTATTATGGAATGTTAGGTGATATAATTATAAAAAGGCTTCCCTAATAAATAAGTCTTAGAATACTTTAATAACTTGATTATTTATTTTACACATTTATCACCATATATTTCTTTTGCTTTTTGTTTTATTTTTGTTGTTGTTGTTATAACTTTGATCTACCCTGATTTTCAGCTTAGAACTTCACTGTAGATTTTAATGATGTTGTTTTAATTTTATAAAAGATTTCCTTAAGATGTAAATGTTACCTGTTTAGCCTATTCATTCTTAGAAAAGCAGTTTCTAAGACTAAGGCTTTCTGAGATGTGCATTATAGGTAGATATTTGGGGAAAAACAATGTATCAGCTTTCTGATTACTTTATGAATCATTTTGTATTTGTTAAATGCATAACCTACTAATTCTATATTTTGGGAATTTGTAATCTTTATTTATAGTAGACACTTATCCAGTACAGACTATGGTATTAGTAAAGAATGTGTTTTCCAATATTGTTTCTGTTTAGGCAAATGAAATATTTCACTGTGAATTAGACATTGAAATTGTATTTTAGTCCTTCCCTACTCACAGAATATATCTTACTTTTAATAACTTTAAAAATGCTATTGTAGAATGATTAAAAGTTAATATGACACCTAAACCACTGTCAACAGCACAGACATTACATGCAATAAATTTTATTTAATTTCATTTTCTTGTAGCTCTAAAATTATTGATGTCTATATTTATAAATTTTAGACATGAACATTGAAGAAAAATTATAAACACGTATACTCATTTTGATATCTCTAATAATATTTATCGACCAGTTATATTTTCCCTGAAGCTGGCTTTATTTGTTATTACTGGAAATATGTATTTAATTTGCATGATAGCCAGTTGGTCTATAGAAAGTAAGCATACCAAATTCATTTTGATAGAAAATTATTTTCAGAATATTATATTACTCATCTGTCTACATGCTTATTCTAAGTCAAGAAAGTGAAATCATTTACTTCCATATTTTTTAAATAAACTGTGCTAATGTAAACTGTAAACAGGCTGTGTTGCAGGTATCCGTTGAAGAGAATACTTTCTATGTAGAAATAAATCTTACAAACTGACATTGTTTTAAGGAAAAAAAATCTGTTGTGTTATTAGTTGCCTCAAAAAGATACTGAGTGCTGCATATAGACTTTGCTATTATCATAATGACAGTATTCTAGTACTTATTTAATAGAATTATTATTTTTTAATACAAGAAATTTTATCACTTTATGCTAAATACATTTGTTTCATACTACATACTAAATGGTTTTATATTTTAGAAACTATACTCTCAGCAAGTGAAGCAAGAATATGTAGTACCTTTTATTTATTCACTCATTCAACCAGTATCACATTAAACGACAATCTTCTAGACACTGAGCTAGTCCCTGAGTGCACAATGCTGAGAAAAATAGGTAATACAATTGAGAAAAGGAAACACCAATATTCTATGATACAGAAAAAATCAAGTATAATTTTTAAAAAAGAGATAGATAAGGAAATAGAGGGAAGGACATGAGACAATGTTAAGGAGGTGAGCTAATGTTTCAATGAGGAGATTCAGTAATTAAGCAAAGAGTCAGAAAAACAACAATTCTAGACAGAGTGAACAAAGCTCTAAGTTCAAATATATCTTTGCATATTTGTGGATAGAAGGCTAAGGTAGAGAAGAGTAAGCGAGGTAAAAAGAAAACAAAATCAGGTTGGAGAAGCAGGTGTATTGAAAATTTTAAATTCAATCATGGTTATTGTTGCTGCTGCTGCTGTATTTTTATACCTGTGTGCCTACTTACATTATCATTTGATAATTTTTCTTTAAAGAGAAAGTAATAATACCCTTTCTTATGATAGTTTTCTGGAGTAGAAAATCAAGACTCAGAAAGACTTTTTGAGCAATTTTTTTTTTTTTGAATAAAGACATACATTTCTTTAATGGTTGCACTCTGGGATCTCTCAGCAGGAATTAAACTGATCACCTAAAACTTTAGCAACTGATGCTTAGCACCATGGTCTACAAGATTTGTGTCTTTTAAAAAAGAACTTTCAATATAAGTTCTTAGATAGATGTTTATTTGGTGATGGCCTTCTGCTTCAGCTTCTAGTATTACTAGAAGAGAATCGTCTTGTGTGGTGTGAAAGACTGTTCTCTTGTGAATTCATTACTAATAATATTGCTTTTTCATTAATAATGAAAAAAGCAATCAGAATACTAGAAGCTGAAGGAGATCTTATATTGAAAGATCACTGCTTTTTTGTTTGCATTTTTATATGTTTATATGTTTGTTTAGAGCAACTTAGACAAGGTTTACTAGATACTGTTTTCTTTCTGGGAATCAACTTAATATGACTGTAACAAAGTCAATTATATAAGTTGGCTTTGGATAGTCACTGGCCCCTCTAATGTCAACGAAAAGAGACCCATCAAAAGTGGCACTGAGGACACTGTAGCTGCCTCCTCATTTGCTTTCCGCATGTCCACTCCCTTCCCATTTGACAATATCTGCACTTAGCTCATAAAAAATTCTATTTTGTTTCTGTACATACTAATTTGTGCTTATTGTAAACTTTTAACTGGAATACATAGCACCTCACAATTTGATCCAATACTACTTCTCACAGTTTCAAAGGACATCAGTTTTTTATTACACATCATATATCCATATCACATTGAATGAAGAGGCAATCTTTATGGAATTTTGTAGAATGAGCTTTGAAAATCCTATAAACTCAGAGATCTAAGGAAGACAGCAGGGAATTGTTTTATGTGGTGTGAAAGACTGTCCTCTTGTGAACAATTTAATTTCTCGAAGGTCTCATTCTGAAAGTCTTAGGATCACTATGTCTTATTAGGTCCTGGAAAATATTAGGTCCTGGAAAATGCATTATTAATTAACCATCAGCACAGGACCCAATACAAGGCTCTACATCACACAAGAGTGTGGGAGCGTGGGCTCTAGATATAGATAGGCTGAATTTCTATTTCCCACCCCCTGCAACCTTTTCCACTAGAATATAAGCTGTATGAAGACAAGAAGTGTTTCTGTCTGCTTCACAACATCAAGCAAGGTGGACTTTAACAGTGGTAAGAAAAAATCCAGAATATTTTAAATTGTAGTATATTTTTCCATTCACGTTACGGGATAGTTTCATGGTATAGGTGAGTGACTGGTAAGGTGGTGTCACAAATTTTTCAGGGACCAAGCTGTTCTGCCATCTTCAATACATAAAACATACTTAATGATCCATGATGGCTGCTGGAGCTCCAGCTACCATGTCCACATTTCAGTCAGCAGAAAGAGTGAGAGACAGAGAAAGGTTATCTCCCTCTTTTTAAAAAAGATAACTGAAAGCAGTGCACAACACTTTTGCTAATATCTTATCAGTCAAAATTTAACCACACGGCCACATTTGGCTATAAAGAGAGGCTAGAAAATGTCTTTCCTCCTGGAAGTTATAAGCCCAGCTAAAGCTGAGAAAATATGTTACTAAGAGGAGACAGGTATTTAACACAGTTTCCCATCATTTGTGACTGTATACAGCATATAAATATATCCACTGACTTAATATCCTGTTGAATTTATGACTCTGCTCCATCAAGTGTGTTATCTTATTAAACCTTCACACCAATCTTCTAGAAGATGCAGTATTTCAACTGTTTTAGAGGAATCAAAACAGAAGCCCGGAACATGTAGGAGACTTGCCTCTAATCATGCACTGGAGTAGTATCGAGTCCTAGCATTGAATCTTAAAACATTCCTTGTGTCTCAAGGGTAATGACAGCCTTTTATAGCTTTCCATGGACTTTGGCAGGGAAACTGACTCTTTTTTTTTTTTTTTTTTTTGGCTGTTCTTATTGCACATGGATGGAAACTGCTTCCAAGAAACCCATGTTTATATTTGCTTTGTCCTGCCCTCTTTGGCCTGCTGGTTTGCTGCCCTGGTGCTATCAACTGCTTCTGCACCTGTGCGGGTTTAAAAAAATATTTTGCCGAATTGAATGGAAGATTTGAAACACGTAGATAGAGGTAGTTAAAGGATAATGATGACGATGCTCACTGCTTAAGTGACGGTCTGATTCGTGCTAACTCTCTTATTAGAAATAGGTTGGACACAAACTTATCCATGATACTTATTAAATAACTACAATGGTATTATGGAGAAATATTGGACTTAGAAGAGTTACTGAACAAGAGCCACTAAAACTAAGATCCTCTTTCCAGACCAAAGGTTATACAGAGGAGAAGCAAAGTAGGGAAGTTGTATCTCTAAGATTCCATTCTGTCACTTAGTTCATTGAGCCATCTGCCTGCCTTAGTTTCCACCCAGTGCTTGAAATATGTGTTTATAGAAATAAATATGAAACTATAGCTAAAGTAATATGAAAGCTGCAAATGTAAAAACATGGTTCTGACAAATACAAAAGTCTACATTCTAAACGCAATTAGTTACTCTGGTAGGATCAGCCTCTGATGCTATAGCTCATAACCTTTTCGAAAACATGCACATGTTTATGTATCTATCATGTTGTAATAAGTTCATTAATTTTTAAATGTCTTACCAGTGAATATAGTACCTGTCTTTTACCTTAAATAAACATTTTCCATTGTTTCTTGAGTAAATATTTTTGAAATGAAAATCAATAAAATGATTTTCTATTCAGATATCTAAGTGTTTTAAATGAGGCAACGCTTTTAAAATACTTCCCTTTTTTTCCCTTGGGGAAAAGGCAGGTCATGTATTTTTTTAGAATTATAATTTCAAGTTGCTGTGGTAGAGTTATTTTTTTGTTTATTTTATCTGGTTTTGAGAAACTAAACTGAAACCTGTATCATATTAGATAACTTCAGTTTCTACCAGGGTGCTTTGATAGGAGAGAGTTCTGTTTTCTGTATTTCAGTGTGCTGTATTTGTAATTCAGTGCTAAACAATAGTAGGAACATTGATAATAATAGTAATAATAATAATATCAGCAAAAACTGACCAACATATGGAGACCCCACACCAAGAACACACACACACTTTTATACTATCTTCAGTCATTTACTAATGTGCTACTTTTGAATGCTGTTAGTCTTCTACTTGCACAGAAAATTGTATGCTTCAATCAACCAGTCTTCTAATCTACTGAAAAAATGAAAAGACCTTGGAAACTTTCTTTTCGTAGGTGAAGTAGAGGTGCTTTCTTAGTCCCATATGGCAGCTATAGACATATTTATGGCTGAATAATACTCTACCACATGGTAGAGTGGCATAAAAAATGTAAGTGATAACTTCTTCCCGGAAAAAGTTTGTGGTCTATTAAAAGAATATAGATACATTAAAACACAAAAGAGTAGATACATTTGGTAACTGCTTTCAGATATAACAGAACAATTAGTAACATTTATTCAGCATTCACTACAGAGAAGGAGCAGCACTTTTTAATGGCAAGAGACATAAGAGGAACAGTACAAAATGGATACAAAGTATATATAAAAAGAAAATTAATGCATCAAAATCTAGATTGTGTATAAATACTTCAACATACTGGGTTGAACAAAGTTAAAGGTCCTTAAGTCTTCTCAGAGCTGCTAATACACTAATCTGTACCATGTAACTCTGAAGGGAGAATTTAATTTGAAATAGTTCTCACCTCCCCTTCCCCTAACCCCCCTTTTTTGTAGGAATATTGAGGCTTTTGCACTACAGATTAGCAAAACCTGACTATGAAAGAAGATTTGCTTCTTTTTCTCTTCAAATAATTTTCCAAATTCAAGATTTTAAAAGTATAAATATTTATTTTGAAACACTTCATAAATTTATCTTATCTATTAAGATTTTGCAATAATATTATGCTTTCTAAAAAAATTATAGTGGTAAAATATACATATAAAAGTAATCATCTTTGCCATTTTTAACTGTATAGCTCAGTGGTAATAATTACATTTATATTTTTATCCTTTCACACCACATGCTGCCACCTTCCTGGTCTCTGGTATCCACCAATCTATGCTGCACCTTCATGAGGTCCAATTTTTAAGCTCCCACATATGAGTGAAAACATGCAGTATTGATCTTTCTGTGTTTGGCTTATTTCATTTAATATCATGGCCCCCAGTTTCATCCATGTTGCTGTAAATGACAGTATTTCATTATTTTTTATGCCTAAATAATATTCCATTGTATATATTTATACATTTTTAACCCATTTATTCATTGATGAACACTTAGCTTGATTTCATATTTTGGCTATTGCAAATGAGGCTACAGTGAACATAAGGGTATGGATACTTTCTGACCACATTGTTTTCCTTTCTTTTGGATGTATAGTCAGTAGTTGAATTATGGATCACATGGTAGTACTAATTTACATTTTCTTGAGAACACCTCATACTGGTCTCCATGGTGACAATAGGAATTAACATATCCAGCAACAGTGTATAAGTGTTCCCCTTTCTCCACATCCTCACCAGCATCTGTTTCTGCCTGTCTTTTTGATAGGAGCCATTGTAACTGAAATGAGATGTTACCACATTGTGGTTTTGATTTGTGTTTCAAATCAAAATGATGTTGAGCATTTTGTCATATACCCGTTGGCCATGTGTATGTCTTATTATTTAGAAACATCTGTTTAACTCATCTGTTAATTTTAAAAAATCAGATTATTCGTTTTTCTTTCTGTTGGCTTATTTCAGCTCTTTATATAATCCAGTTATTAATCTCCTGTCAGATGGGTAGTTTGTAAATATTTTCTCCTATTCTACGGGTTGTCTCTTTGTTGACTGTTCATTTGCTGTGTGGAAGCATTGTAGCTTCATCTAGTCCCATTTATCTATATTTGCTTTGGTTGCCTGTGCTTTTGAGATCTCACACACAAAAAATAGTTGCCAAGACCAATGTCTTCAAGTATTTTTCCAATGCTTTCTTCTAGTAGTTTAATGGGTTCAGATCTTAGATTTAAGTCTTTAATTCATTTTGACTTGGTTTTTGTGTATAGTGAGACATAGGGGTCTAGTTTTATTCTTCTGTATATAGATTTCTAGTTTTTTTCAGAACAGTTTATTGAAAAGACTGTTCCTTCTGCATTGTATGTTCTTGATGCCTTTGTCACAGATGAGTTGGCTGTAAATGTGTGAATTTATATCTGGCATCTATATTCTGTTCCATTAATCTAAGTGTTTGTTTTCATGAGAGTACCATGCTATTTGGGTTACTACAGCCTTGCTGTAAATTTTAAAGTCAGATAGTGTGATGCCTCCAGTTTTGTTCTTTTTGCTCAGGATTGCTTTGGCTATTCTGGGTATTTGTGGTTCCATATATATTTTAGGTTATTTTGTTTAATTTCTATGAAGGATATTATTGATATTTTGATGGGGGTTCCATTGAGTTTGTACATTGCTTTGGACAGTATTGAGACACAAGAATAGAGAACTGTGGTAACCGAGGGTTAAGGCATAATCAAAAGAGCAGCAGGTGCAGCAGTTCTAGGCAAGATTGGGCAGCATACAGGCCACACCTTCACTCCTGTAAAGGCACAGGCAACAAGACAGAAGTTTCCACTTTAGTTGCCAATTGAGCACAGGCCTTCATAATGTGTAACTAATTGTAGGCTTCAAAACAGTGATGTTGCCAAATTCTTTTGGCTTAATAAAAACCCTAATGGTGGAGAAGGGTTCTTGAGCCGCTTGCTCGAACCCACTTTTGCTCTGTGAATTGTATTTCACTTCTTCCGTAAACCTGCACCTTTGTTTCTCTGTTCATTTGTTGCTTTGTCTTTCATTGCTTAGTTCTTTTGTTGCTTTGTCTGTGCATTACATTCAATTCTTTGTTTAACGTGCCCAGAACCTGGACAACTCACAGGAAAGACCTTCCATCAGGTAACAATATTATCACTTAATATTTATTCTTCTAATCCCTAGCATAAAATATATTTTCATTTTTTGTGTGTCCTCTTCCATTTCTTTCATCAAAGTTTGATATTTTACCTAGGCTAGAACTTTTACTTCTTTGGTTAGATTGATTCCTAAGTATTATTATTTTTTTTTTTTTGCAATTTTTGTAAGTGGGATTGGTTTCTTGATTTCTCTTTTCATATTGTTCACTATTAACATATATAAATGTTTGTGGTATTTTGTATGTTATTTTTGTGTCCTGCAACTTTAATGAATTTATCAGCTCTGTTTTTTTTTTTTTTTAATTTTCTGGGTATAAGATTATGTTATCTATGAAAAAAGGCTAATTTGAATTCTTCCTTTCCGACGTGGATGGCTTTTATTGTTTTTCTCTTGCCTAATTGCTCCGGCCAGCAATTCCAGTGTTGTGTCAAATAAAAGTTGTAATAGTGGGCATCCTTGTCTTGTTCCGGTCCTTAGAGGAAAGGACTTCAAAATTTCTGCGTTCAGGAATATGTTAGCTGTGGATCTGCCATATATGGCGTTTATTATTTTGAAATAGATTTCTTCCATACCCATTATGATGAGGATTTTTAATCAAAAAAGGATATTAGAAGTTTACATAAGATTTTTTCTTTAATATTTTACTTTCTAATGTTATAACTGAAAGATTATAGATATTTCAAATGTATGACAACCCAAACAATATGAATTTTGAAAATGTTATCTTTTGGAGAGAAACAACAATTTTCCCCATAGAATAATTGGTAGAAAGTAAAACAGAAGGTATGAGAGTTTAAAAACCACCATGTTTCAGGAGTGTCTATGTTATATTATTATGTTTATTCCTTTACCTTAAGGACTGTCTAAAAGGCAAACATTTAAATTATGATAAGAGTGTACTTATGTAAAATATCCTAAAGTTAACTCCTAGACATGTAGCAGCCATTTGCATTATGTGAAATTTTTGAAAATTGGATTTAATTTGGCCTATATATTTTTTCTTTTTCTTGATGAATATTTTGAAGATAATTCTCTTTTTATGATTTATGAGTCATTCAACTTCACTCAAGTTATCCATATTTTCATGAACATATACATAGCAGGAAATTACTGAAATGGCCCAAATTTTAAATTGCCCTCACATATTTTATAACCAACTTTGCAAAGTAATTATCAATGAAATTTTATGTATCATCAACAAATGTTAAGGAATCACCTACTCTCTATCAAATCTTGATCATCCTGTTAAATCTAAATCACAGATTTCCAATATTCAACACTGCCCCCACCCTCCCAGGGCAATGGTTTTCAACTGGAATGAATTTTTTCATACAGGGAATATTTGACAACATGTGGAAACATTTTTTATTATCACAACTGGACAACTAGCAGAGGCATACTACTGGTATCTACTTGATCGAGGCTAGAAGTGCTGTTACACATCTACGATGTTCATGCCCCCAACAACAATTTGGTCCAGATATCAACACAGCAGGCAACATTAAGAAAATCTACCCTGGACAATGCAGCTGGATACACCAGGGTCATCTCAAATGCACACCTAAAATCGAAGTCATCATTTCTCCTCCCTTCTCAAAAAACTCTACTCCAATTTTTTCTGACAGTACTCGAATCATTCATTAAGATTTAAAACCATAAACTCAATCATGAGACCTGTCTCCCTGTTTGAATAAAATTCTTTTTAGATCAGATTCAACCACTGCAACAGCTTTCATATGCATCTTTCATTACCTCCTTTCAGAGAGACTTATTGTCCAGTTGTGGACTATGCCATCACTTTTCTAACTCACCCTTCCCCACCCTCCCTAGCACTCCTTATTTTTCTTCCCTCAAATTTATGCCTAGGTAATCTTTCTAAAAAACTAAGTAAATCGTGTTACCTACTCAAAACTGTACATGGTTTACATGTTGTCTAAATTATAAAAGATGAGAGATGAAACCCTCAATTTTAACATCTGATTTCCCACTTCAGTCTTAATTCTGACCCCTTTTTTATCTGTAATCTTCACATCAGCTAAAATGTTCTATGTATGTCATTATAACCACACTATAATTTTGCGCAGAAAATTTTTTGAACAGAAAAATTTGTTTATGTTTTTATCTATCTGCACTACTATTACATCTGCATTTTCCAGATGGCAAAATTCTCCCAACATTTAAAGGTCATCAACCAGTTGACATCGGTGAAATTTCTTTCTTCTTAACACTTTTGTAGCATTTTCTCATTCTTATGTTACTATATATACACATGTTCTCCTTGATTGATATATTCATATTCATTTTCATATCCTTTCTGTAGCATAAGCTTTTCAAAGATGGTATTTTTTAATTAAACTTTTATTTTTGAGAAAATTATAGATTCACATGCAGTTTTAAGAAAAAAATACAAAATGATTCCATGTACCCTTTACAGAGTTTTGCAAATAATAAAACTTTGCAAAATTATAACATAATATCACAACCAGGACATTGATATTGGCACAATATACAAATCTTACTCACATTTTGCCAGTTTTATTGTGTTCATTTGTGTTTATATTTTGTTCCTTAAATTTTAAAAAAATATGTAGCCATGTGTCCACCACCAAAATAAAAATACATAACAGTTCCATCAACCCAACAATCCCTCATGTTGCCTTTTATACCCACATACACTTCCCTTCTGCACTCCCCTTTCTGCTCACCCCATGCAACGCATACTTGTCCCTAAACCCTAGCAATCACTAATGTGTTCTCCATTTTTTCTAAATTTATTTTGATGAGGTCCGTTTTTCCTTGTATCAGTTGTACATTTGGTATTAAGTCTGAGAACACTTTGCATATACTTAGACTCTGAAGCAGATATTATCTTTTGTTTTTTGTTTTAAAATTCTATAATTGCATATTTCCATTTATATTAATAGTCCAATTTGAGTTAATTTTTGGATAAGGTGTTAATTTTTGGTCAAGGTTCAATATTTTTTTATTCCTGTGGATGTCCAATTGTTTCAACGCCTTTTGTTTACAATTCTATCCTTCCTCTGTTGAATTGCTCTTACACCGTTGTCAAATTCAATTGGCATATTTAAATGGATCTCTTTTTAGATTTTCTATTTGTTCCATTAACCTATATGTCCATTCCCTCAATATTACTATAACCTTGATTATTGTAGTTATATAGCAAGACTATTGTCTTGATTATTTTAGTTTTATAGCAAGCCTAAATATTAATTTCTCTCAATTTATCATTTTTCAAGATTATTTTGGCTGCTGTAGGTCTTGTGCCTCCCCATATAAATTGTAGAAAAAGACTGTTTATTTTTGCAAAAATTTCTGTTGAGATTTTGATAGCAATTACATTTAGCCTATGGATCAATCTGGTGAGAAATGATTCATAGAATCTTTATTCTGTTGGGTCTTGCAATCTATGGTCATGGTACATCTCTCCATTTATTTAGACTTCCTTTGATTGTCTTTCATCGCCAGCTGCTACACTGCCCACAGTATCCACACTGTCAGTTTCTGCTTTTCATTGATATATTAAAATCATTTAGATTTTCAGTAATTATTGATACATTTGTACTTAAGATGCCATTTTTGATTTTTTTTTTCTATTTCTCTGCTTGGGGATTCTTACATCTCACTCTTATTGGCTTACCATGGGGTACTTAAACTTTTAGAATTTTATTTTGATGTAGTGCTTTTAGATGCACCTTCTTTGTTCATATTTCTTAGGGGTTGCTATGTGTATCACAACATGTGTTATGGACATTTTATTTCCAATTTTATCCTTTTACCTTCCCCACTTTAAAATATTATTACTTTGTGTATTATATGATGCTACAATTGTTCTTTCAGTCATTAGATATGATTCCTAATACTTGAGGAAAGGGATATCTATTTTATAAACTTACTTTTTTGTTCTTTTCATTATTGTTTTTACTTTCTGATATTTCAGGATATTTTATTACTTTTCTGTACAAAAAAACTTTTTTCAGCCATTCTTTAAGGATTGCTTTGCTAGCTGCAAAATCTTTCAGTTTTCTTTCATTTTAAAAGGTCTTTATTTTCCCTTCAGTTATAAAGACTAATTTTATAGCATATGGAATTTACTGAAAATGATTTTTTTTTTAATTTAGCACTCAAAAGATATACCATTTCTGGCCACCATAATTTCAGATGAGTCCACCGTCATGCAATCTTTCCCTGTAGGCAATGTGTTATTTCTTTTTATTTACTTTCTGGATTCTCTCTTGGTCTTTAGTTTTTAGAAGTTTAATACAGATGTTTGTGTCTTGGCATGGATATTTTGGGTTTCTTATTTGAGGTTCACTCAGCATCTTGAATCTGTAGTTTCATCAGTGAAAACTTAATGTTTAGAACCTTTGTGGTAATCTTTTGGTCTGCTTGGTTTATTTGGTGCCATTGGGACTCCTACTGGGCCTTCTAGTCTTGCCTGAAAGGGAAGAAGGCGCTTTCCCAGGCCATGTCACCTCTAGGTTGGAGTCACCATCTCTTGGTAAAAAAGAGGTTTCACATGTGGACCAATTTTTGTGGTTGGATCCCCCTTAATGTTACTATCCAGTTGTCTTTGGTGAAGAACAGTGTCCCCACGCCCACAGGAAGAAGTTTCCTGTGATTGGTGATTGCTGTAGCAAGATTCCCCTAGTTGATGCTGCCCAGTAAGCTGTGTCTTTTCAGTGGGTGAAAGTATTCTCCATTCCTGCTGAAGAAGGAGAGGGTGTACTTCCTCTGACTGTTTTTTAATAGAAGGACTCTCAGGTGATGCCCTTGCTGGTGCTGCCAAGCTTGCCTGTGTTGTTGACAGGATTCCTATTAGACTCAGGGAGGAGCCTATGTGAGCTGCCTTCTCTTGCTAGATTGACAGTCAGAAAAGGCCAAACCTAGGACACTTTATTCGGTTAAGTTAAAAGGCACCTGATGCTCTATTGGTTCTTTAGTCTGGGATCCCTAACCATTCCCACATTGCTCTTCATGAAGTTTAGAAATCTCATTTGGTTGCCTCTTGTCTTGTTTCCAGGAGTTAGATTTGTACTTTACTGGAAGGAGAAGGAAAAATAATATCTGGGTCATATTGCCTGGATCAAAAAACTGACATGTTATTTGGAAATTGTAATAGTACCTTCTTCATAATATATATCCAGTATGTATGTATGAAGTAAACACATGAAGAATGCCACACTGAAATTTGTTGATGTTGGACCACAATTATTTCTTGAAAGTTGCTAAAAATCATCAGGTTTTGCTTTACTGCAATTGTTATTATGGCTGGGGAAAAATAGACCTCTAGTTATCTGCCCTTTTTTGCACCTCATAACAGATTCTAATTCCTGACTATTCACCATTGATTTACCTTGGTTAACATACCAGTCTACTCATTGTCTGCATACCAATCACAAAGCTAAATTCCTCTCAGAGGAATTGATTGCCACAAAGGTCACCTTGCACTTTGAACATGTATTATATCTATGATGCAACTGTAATAACAAAAATACCAGTAAAATTCTAGTAAATGAAATTGAAGGAATATGTCTACAAATACTTTGTTGATTTTGACTCCATTGTAAGGTCTATGTTCATTAGCATGAAAGACCAGCTCTTTCAATTTATTATCAGGTAAACCATCCTGCTAAACAGATTTGCATGCTTAATTTTTGACACTGCAAAATTGCCAGCTTCTAGTGTCTGGTTTGTGTGCATTTTGTATGTTTTTTTATTCTTGATGATTAAATTACTTTCACAATTTATAACATGAAATATAAATAACCAAAGTCACAAATAACGTCAGGCTCCCTATAAGGAAAATGTTAAATGATTTTAATAAACATTTTGTTCGAGTATTAGAAAACATATTTTTGCCATAAAACTAGGAGTATCCTATGATAGACTATATTACTTTCTACTCTAGGGATTATATTTTTTATCCTAAATAGCAAAAGTATGATTAAAAAGATTTTGTGGACATCTGCTATCAGATATTAAGCTATCATATTATTCAGTGGTTTGCATGATACTTCTTAAATGTTAAACTCATAGTGTATTCACTTGACTGCTCAGATTGAGCATATTAACGTGACACCTTTCACAGTATACAGATTTAAATGTTATTCATCATTAAATGATTTAGAAAATTCATTAGATTCTAATTATACTTTAATTGTACTCAGTAGCAGGTAAAGTGTGTGTTTTCATTCTTCAGTAGTAACAACTACATTAAAATCTTGCTGAAAAGGCACCCTCTTTGCATTTAACTAGTAGTGTTTCAATAAAAATGTTGACTGGATATGACAAATAAATGGCTTAATGACAGATATCTTTTTGACTAACAGTATTAAAAGAGGCTGAATTTAGTAAGTGCTATATGTGCAATATAAAGAGACATTATACATGTTCGTTCCTTTCTGTTTTAATTGGTTAAAGCACTCACTGCAGACTTATTTCTCAATTTGGGGAAGGTAATTCTGCTCTCATTACTAGCATAATACCCACCCAGTAAAAATTATGCTGTGTCTCTTTTATTGCTTCCCCAAGTGCTAGAGAAAAGAAAGTATCTCTATTAGAATTTCAACCTTTAAAAAAATGACTCTAGATGACAGAAATAATCTGTATCTTCATAGATTTGCATTTCCATCCACAAACACTTAAATGATACAAATTTGACAAATAACACTTTATATTTTAAACATGAGATTTATTTTGTCTTCATGACCATTAGCAGGCACACATGGATTAAAGAGTCCTTAATCAGAGGCTGGTCCGCAAACATTATTCCAGACACCGCATTTTGATTGCAATTATTATATAGTTTAAAACAGTGGAAGTAGTTTTTAACCAGAAATAAGAAGAGTTTCTTCTTTCACTTTGGAATTTCAAAAGAGTCAGAGAGAACATATATTTGAAAATAGAAATAAAACATCCAATCTATGAAATCAACTATCTGTAGTATACTAGACAGTAAAACATATCTTCTAAACAGTTAAGTTAAATATTTCTCCACCAAATTATATACAATGTCTTTTATAACTCTAGTGTTGTTCTGGTATGAACCAAATACAACCTACTAAGGAAAAAAAGTCTTATTTGTATAGGACAATTTCTAATAGAGCTTCTGATTTGGGTGGATTTTCCCCATTAAATGTCCTTCTGGTTACTTCATCATACCAGAGTGAATTTATAAGCTGCAAAACAGCAGTTTTATTTTTGCCTCAATAACTCAAACCTAATACTTTAGTTTCACAGTATTCCTTCTTTGCTGCCAATGGCAATGACAATGATAAGGATGTGATTTTTTCAGTCATATTATCAGTACAATGACAAAGTCAAAGGAAATTAACTTTCCCATCCCTGTACTTTATATAATGCTTTCTATAGTTCTGTCACTTAGAAATAGCCTTTCTAATGTGTTAGCTTAATCTGGCATAGTAGTGGCTAAGGTAGGAAATGAAGGTGGTTGAAATCTATCCTAATATTTGCAGAAGGAAGCTTATCTATCTTGTCGGGTTAGTATATAACTTGGAGACTCCTCCAAACTTTAAATTTTAAATATCTAAAATTTTCTATATGACTCTCTCATTTTCTCTATTAACTCTTCAATTTCATCATTTGTGTTCATTCTCATCTTTATTGCACTCTAACCACACTGGCCTCCATGCTGTTCCTCTGCTTCAGGGCCTTTGTACCAGCTGAAACTTCTGTCTGAGATACTCTGCCCCCAGATCTTCAGATGACTTGCTTCTTCAACCCTTTCAAGTTTTTACTCAAATACATCAATATAGATTTTTCTGAGGACCCACTTTTAAAGATAAACACTCCACACAGAGCACCCCTAATTCCCCCCCACCTTAATTTTATCCATAGTACATAATAGCTTCCAATATACTGTATAATTCAGTTATTTGTTGATTGTCTATCACCCTCATAGTAACTAGAGTTCTACTAAGGAAAACCTTTTGATCTGTTTTGTTTACTTCTGTATCCTGTGTCCAGGCAAGTATCTGGAACAAAAGAGATGATTAACAAACATTTCTGGAATAAATAATAAAATGTCAATTAAAAGTCAAGATTGGGTGTGGAATATAATGAAAGATATGGAAAATACATTATTTTTAATATATGATATGTATACATTTAAGAAAAGGAACTACTCTTATTAAAACTTTAAAACCTACCAGAATACCATTAAAAACTTAGAACTCTCAACAAAGTGAAAAAGACTCTGAAACATTTAGATTTGAGTTTATTTTTACAATAAAGTGTAAACAAAGGAACTCCATGTTAATAAATCTAATCTAAAAGAGAAGAACATTAAAACTGATATCTTCATTTTTTTGTCTCAAAATGATAATTATAAGAACCACATTTCCAGCTGAGAGATGAATAATCAGAAGGAGATTTAGCTTCATTAGTATTTTTTTCTTTAGTTAAAAGAAACTTGCCTATTTAATATTTAGGGAAATCCCAACACCCATGAAAAATTATTATTCTTTTTCCTCTTCATTGTTATATTATGTCCTTCAAGTTTTAATAAAGTATACTGATTTCTTATGGGTTTAAATTTTGCTATACTTTTGTCATTTATTCACAAACTATATGTTGCCTGTTTTTTAATTAGATTCTTGTTCTTCAAAGCATTCCATGTATAATATTTCTTTTAATTCCTATCATCATTTTTATATTGGATATATTGGATAGTTTTTCTAACTATAAAATAACAAAAAAAGTTTGCTAATGAGTCAACAATCACAAAATGTGTATTACTCAGAAAACTACTCTGGCAAAATACTGTAATATACTCTTAAAAGTATAAAATAGCATTGTGGGTTGAATTGTGACCCCTCCAAAAATTCATACTTTGAATCTGGACCCTTAGCATGTCAAAATGTCACCTTGAAGGTAGGGTCTTTGCAGACATAATCAAGTTACAATGAGGTCACTATAAAAAAGAGGAAGTTTAGAGACAGACTCATACAGAGGGAATGCCAGACAAACTTGAAGAGAGTCACTTACATGCCAGACAGAGGCCTGTAAGAGATCCTTCTGTCATAGCTCTTGGAAGAAACCAACCCTGTTGACACCTTGATTTCTAGCCTCCAGAACTGTTGAAATAAATTTCTGTTATTTAAGCCACCCAGCTTGTGATATTTTGTTATGGCCACCTGTGAATATATAAAACGTTTTTACGTTTATATGCAAAAAAGTCATTTAAATAATGTTTTAAATTTAGTTCAAGGTCAAACAGTGTCTGGAAGACAGAAGTGTTTTCTAAACTGCTAAAAAGAATGGCAATAAGGAAGATATTTCAAAGATATTTTTCTCTATTTTCTCAATAAATCATTAAGAGAATTCTGTCAAAGTTATATGTTAATATACACATGGTGGGGGGGAAGCCAGCAGAACTTAAAAGTTGTTGTCATTTTAGAAAATTGGTAATATCATAGAAGGTAATCTTTTTCAGGAAGACCTATAACGTTAGGTAATTCCCCAAAGAAACACCTAAGCATTTGACTTCCCATAGTTTTCAAATATGAATTGTGTTAACTACCTTGGCTAGCAGATCAGAAACTTGAAAGGGCTCACCTTTACTAATTCAGTGGAATTGTGCATTATATGAACCAGAGGAAAAAACTGAAAATAGCAGACCTATATAGGCACCAATCAACATATCCATTAGGCTTGATATGATCGCCACTCCTCTGGAAACTCTTCTTGTCCTTTGTCCTCATAGCGAAAGCTGATCTCCAATGTTCTCTTTCTTCCTCACAGCCAAAGCTGAATTGGACGTGAAATGCAGAAAGAGAAAAATGAAGCACACACACAAACACACACAAAAGCAATTGTAGTTTTTCCTCAGTTTTTTTTTTTTTTTTTCCTGAAATTGCAGGGTTTCTAAGTAGACTGACTACTTAGAATTTCTTAAGTTGTGAAACAGTAAATTTTACAAATGGAAGATTTTCTGGTGCTCATAAAGTGTGGATCTTTTTCCTATATCCTGTGATGGTTTCAATGCATTTATTGATAAATTGTTAAATAATTTTTTTTCTTTCACGTTTGTGGTGATACTCATATGAGACACTATAAATCTATAAGAACCTATATAAATATTAATTATAAATATATAAATGATATTAAATTTGTTTTAATCACATCAAATTTAATTCTAATTACAGCAGTATCTTATTTAATTATGATTGCATTAATTTTCTTAGAGCTCATCATAGTCTGTTGGGGTTGCAATAACAAAAGACAATACATTGAGTGGATAATAAACAACAGAAATCATTTTCTCACAGTTCTGGAGACTGGGATGTCTAAGATCAAGGTGCCCAAATATCTGCCCTCTTCCTGGTTCTCAGATGCCAGCCCTCTCCCTGTTTCTTCACATGGCAGAGACAGCAGCAAACCACGCTGGCATCCCTTCCACAAGGGCACTAATCTTAATCATCTTTTAAAGTTCCCACTTCATAATACCATCACCTTGGGGATTAGGATTAAATATATATAAATTTTGAGAGGACACAAACATTTAGTCTATGGCAGGGATCTTTATTTTATTTGTTTCAGTTACGTTATTGAGAATGATCCACATTTCCCTAATGGTCCAAAATGTAAGCCAACCTGAAAATTTTGATTCTTATATCCATATGGAAGTGGAAAGAAAGTTCTAGAGCCAGACTGCCAAGGTTTAAAATGCCATCTTTTCTACCAATACATAAGTGAATTTTTATTTTTCCTCATCAGTAGAATGTAGATGTCACACACAGAAATGAAGAGAAAATGAGGTAGTAAACGTAATATTTTACAAAAAATCTTGGTTAATAATAAAAAGCTAACTAAGCATTGGTTGCTAATTTGTTATTACATTGTCCTCTTTATTAATATGCCTTAAACTGAATTTAATTCTAAAATAAAATAGTCCTAACTAGATGTTGTAACTGTCTTTTAAACTAAACCCTTAAAATAAGAAAGAACTGCTACTTTCTTTTTAAGGAAAAAATCCTATGAAGCTTTTATAAGTATATGGGAGATGAACTTTTCTGATGCATTCAAACAAGTGTATAGCTTGAAAAAAAGTTGACCAGGCATAGGAGAGTCACAGGGGTGATGCCTCAGGAGTCAGCAGAAAGAAGGCATTCTAGGCAGGAGGAATGGACAAGGACAGAAAACTACCAAAAGTTTTCTTTCACTGGATTGCAAAGCAAGAAAGATGCAGTGAAGGAAGTTGATATGTCTAAGTCAAGAGGCACCATATGAAAAATCCAAATGGGCTTTTGATGCTGTAGAAATAAATTGAAACTTCATCTTGGTGCTAAAGATTTAAACAGGAGAGTGTAATTATTACACTTGATTTTTTTAAAGCTCTCAGGGAGTAATGAGAATATTTCATTTGAATACTCTATTGAGAGCAGTGTGTGTGTGTGTGTGTGTGTGTGTGTGTGTGTGTGTGGTGAGGAGGCTGATGAAGGCAGAAATGGAAGAGGCTGAGAATATGAAGAACAGTAAAGATATCATATTAAAGGTATAGAACAGTGAGGACATACTGGGCTTAATGACAGGTGTCCCCCAAAAATAGCAAGTCCTAATCCCTGGGACCTGTGAATATTACCTTAAACCTAAAGTTTGACAGATTTGTTTGAGTTAAAGATTTGGATAAGGAGATCATCCAACTATCAAGAATTATCTGAGTGAGCCCCGAATACCATAAAATATGTTCATATGAGAGTGAGGCAGAGGACTTTGATATACACACAGACGAGGAAGAATCAGGGTGACCATGGAGACAGAGACTAGTGTGATGTGGCCAAAAGCCAGGGAATGCCAACAAGCATCTCAAGTTGGAAGAGGCAAGGTACTAATTCTCCCTAGAGCTTCTGGAGAGAGCACTGCCCTGCTAAGACCATAATTTCAGCTCATTGAAGCTGATGTCCGAATTGTGGACTTAGTTATTGTGTGAGAACAAATTTTTGTTGTTTTAAGCTACCAAGTTTGAGGTAACTTGTTACATTGGCCACAGAAAACTAATACAGATGTTCAATAAAATTTGCCATGAATGACAAATCTACTTGGTTTTGGCACTTTTGTTTCTCAGATTGAGAAGGCTTTGGAGTCCCTGAGACAAAAAAAAAAAAAAAAAAAAGAAAAGAAACTAAGCTATGAATGCCTTTGTTACTCATTTAAAGGTTTTGACAAATAGAGCTAGAACATTGAATAAAAAGAGATGAATATGAAGACTGTGAATCAATTTAATATACTATAAAGTACTCTAATATTTGTAAAATAAAAAATGTTATCAGGCACTTTCCTTCACTAGTAAGGCCTTTTGCTGACTAGCTTCTTGTGGGCATTGAAGACATTGTCTCATGAATTACTCATTCAATCCACACATATAAGAAACAATTTCATATTCATATGCCTTCTTTTTAAATACTCTACCCTTTTATTCTCAGTGATGAGCCTTACAAAGCTGTTTGAGTTTTGTTTTTAACCATCATGTGTATCTATGTACAGTCTCTCCTCCGTATCTGGATCTTGGTTGCAAGATCCCAGTGGATACTAAATTCCTCAGATGCTGAAATACCTTATATAAAATAGTATAGTATTTTTATATAACATATACATATCCTCCAGTATACTTAAATTGTATTTACATTGCTTACATTATACATACTAAATATGTCATATTTATTATTTTTATTATTTTTTCTGAATTTTTTGATCCATGAATAACTCTACTATTGGTAAAATAAAGAATACCATCAGTTACTCATTCGAATTCACTGATGCAGAATTCACAGATGTGAGAGGCCGACTCTATAGATTTAGGAGACTGAGTTCTAACAAACTAAGTACTGATACAGACATTTGTTTCATATCAATGTTCTTTAATCAATTTAATTTTCAGAAAGGGAAGGTTCAGGGCAACCGTGTTTCACCAATCACTCAGCTACTTATATTTGAAGTAGTCTTTCTTTACAGTGTGTAAGCAGCGTATTTAAAGGTCAATCTATAACCAAATCATCCTTTACTTCTCACGAATCTTCCAATACTGATTATTTCTTATATTTCCTGGATCTTTAGCAAATAAATCTCTGTAAGAGTTTTCCAATGTATGCATAATTATGCTGGAATATTACCAACTTAAAATTCCCCTCATAATGATTTACCTCTAATTAAAATCCCACCCAACAATAGCAAAGAGATTCTACTGTCACTGTCCCCACATCCTCCCATGTGAATACTTACTACTCAGTGAATTCCAATAAATATTATCCATCACCTTTCCCACCACTATTGCACAAAATGGCTCTCTTTGAGGTAATAATGACTTTTGAGTCACTCAATACAATAAATGTTTTTCAGACAACATCCTACTTGTCTCAATTTCATTCAAAATTATCTACATTCTTTATTAAAACACTCATTATTGACTTCCTTAAAACCGTAGCCCCAAATCCTCTGTTTTATACTTCATGTCTCATTGCTCCTTCTCAAACTTTTCTACAGACTCACTTTCATCTGCTTACTCTCTCTATATATGAATTCCCACAATTTTTATTCTTGGTCTTATTTAAGTAAATTTCCTCAATCCCACCAACAACTTTGGCTACAGTCTAGTCACAAATGACTTCAAATGTGTTTCTCCTGTCCAAGAATCTTCTCTAAGTTATAATTTCTGAGAATCTCACATTTTGAACAGCTTTACTGAGATATAATCGCATACCATCCAATTTAGCCACCTAAAGTATACTATTAAATGGATTTTAGTATATTCAAGATATAGTTGTCCCTGGGTATCTGTGAGAAATTAGTTCCAGAATCTTCCATAGATACCAAAATCTGTGAGTGCTCAAGTCTTTTATATAAAATGGTGTAATATACACATATAACTTATACACACCCTCTCCTATACTTTAAATAATCTGTAGATGACCTATAACACTATATGTTGCCTACACTTCATTTATGTGGATTCAACATAGTACTCGGCATGCAGCAAATTTAAATCTTGCTCTTTGGAACTTTGCGAATTTTATTTTTGAGTACTTTTGATCCATAGTTGGTTGAATCCACAAGGTGCTGAACCCACATATACCGAAGGCCAACTGTATGTGCAATCATCACTACACTCTAATTTTAGAATATTTTACATCTTCTCAGAAAAAATGCATACCCTCCAGCTATCATCTCTCAATTCCTCCAAACACCTTTCCAGCCTTACAAAACTACTAATCTGCGTTCTGTCTATAGATTTCACTGTTCTGGATACTTCCTATGATATGGAATTATATGCTTTGTTGTCTTCCGTGACTGCCTTTTTCCCAGTTACATTATGCTGGAATATTTCATTGTATGAATATATCACATTTTATTTATCTTTGGTTACTTCATGGACACTTAGGTTGTTTTCATCATTTGGCTGCCGTCATATCTAGCACAGTTTTTTTTTTATAGATGTATGTTTTAGAATTGTTAGGTCATATGGTCTGCGTGAAATCGCTTGGAGAACTGTCAGACTATTTCCTGAGCTGTATGCACCATTTTGCCTTCCCACTAGCTGTGTATAAGGGTTCTGATTTCTCCACATTCTTTCCACCTCTTGTTATTATCTAAATTTTAAAATTCTAGCCATCCTAGTGAATGTGGAAAGATTCTTCATTCGCAGAGTGTTGCCCAATTAACTTCTTAAACATCTGAATTTATTTTTCTTTTCTCAAGTATGTCTACCCTTATTCAAGCTACAACCCTGGCTCACCTGGACAGTAACAATCCTCTTAACCAGTCTTCTCAGATCTGTTCTCTTTCCATCCATTTTCTGCTGCAAAGGCATACACTTTTCAAAGAAAATTATGTCACTCTGATGCTTAAAAGTCCCCATTTACTTTCTGTTGTTACTTATGTAAGAAATAAGGGCCTTAAATTAACCTTCAAGTTGTGAAAATGGTCTGTATTACCTCATAGCCACTGACTGCTCTGCATTAATTTTATTTTCATGTTCCTATCTCAGAACTTTTTAATAATCACTTTCCTAGGACTTGAAGATTTTTTGTCCACTTCTCTCTGTGGATTTATTTTCTATTCTTCCTTAAAAGTTCAATCAAATTGTTATTTCCTCAAGAATAGCTCCCTATTATATACTTTAATAGCAATATTTTATATCTGTAACATTCATCGTAACTAAAATTAAATGCTAATTGCGTAATGAATGCTAGCTTATTTTGCCATTAGAATGTAAGTCCTGTGAAGGCAGGGGAAAAGAGAATGTCTTCTCATCTGCTCTATTTCCAGTCATTAATGATATATAGAGATAGACAGATAGATAAAATGTGTATGTTAAATGATTAAGTTAATAACATTTTTATCTTAAGCAAACTGATATAATTTGAGGATATTTCATACTTAAAATTTCTACCTTCAAAAAATTATCAAGTGGTTTATTGTGATGCTAAATTATAATGATGACTGGTAATTATAAAGGGCTGCAATCCTGCCTCTTCCTAATTCTTTAAATCTTTGGACTCAAATGTGCTTTATTGGAATGAAAAGCAATGTTGGACTCCTAACAGAATACTCAATGATATTCCAAGAAAGGAAAACAAAGATATCTATATAACTTAATATAATTGCCTATGTTAAATATTACTATGCGTGTTGATAATATTTCTCTGAGTTTTTAATTTCAATTCATATAAAGCTAAAAACTGATAAAAACAATTCAGTATTTACTCAATACATATATACTTATCTCTGCACTGTATGATGGATTGTAATTACATATTCATAAATATTTTATTACCAATGGTTTTAAGCCCAATTCATTCCAGAAGCAACTATACTGAGTCACAATAATGGCTGAAGAGGGTATTTAATGTATTTAACCTGAACACATTTTTATTTTAGCTACTTTAATAACAATTATTCATTTAAATTACAAAGATACCATTTTAATAAAAAAATTCCAATATATTATCTCTTCCCTCAAGGGTCATTATATAAAATTTTCCAATTAATTTAGATTTACATCTTGACTGAGCCTTTCAAACTACTCTGATTTTGAATGTCAAAGCTTTCTGGGTCAAACAAGAATACAGTTCATGATTCCAAGTTTTTTATTGGAAATTATGCTGTGAAAGGTAGAAAGACTATCTTAAATACATGAAAATATAGGGCAACATTGTGCAAAGATTTTAATAAGGAATCCTAGAAATAGATAATACACACTTATAGCACAAAAGAAAAAGGTTCTATAGCTATTTATCTGCACACATATATAAATGTTTTTCATCTACTCAAGTTTTACCAATACAATGCTGATACCATTCTTCTCTCTCTCTCTCACTCATTAGATGCCATGGAAAATAATATAAAATAATAAACAAATATGACAATCATAAAAATTCCCTTTTATATTCAAAAGAGAGGCATAGCATTCATTTTTTACACAGAGCATCAGATATTTGTGTAATAAAGATTTCCAAAATACAGTGTTTTGACCAATAATTTGTATTGAATCAAGTGACTACTTAGTCAAATAACACTCCACCCACTCAGGTATTTTCACATGAAGCAAAGTAATATTTTAGCACCAAAATTTTAAAGTAAAGAAGTTATTTTTCTTTCTAGATAAATAATTTTCATTTGTATGATGTAGTTTTGAAGAATAAAACAATGATTGGCTGAGACTGATATCTTAAGATACTTTTTATGCATTAGGCATTTTTGCTACACATAATAGGTATAAGAGTAGAAAAAAAATTGCCAAGGAGAAAATACCATAACTTACGAAATAATAACTATTAAATTTCTAAGAAACAATAGTGAATGTAAAAATATCTTCAAAGAACTAAGACAAAAAGATATCTTTAGTTGTCTGCCTTTTTTACCTACAAACCTTAGCAAACAAACTTCTGACACATGTGCTTTAGAAAGAAGAAAATTATTCTATAAAGCAAGTATGAGATTATTTTAAGAATAAAAGTATTAGTAACCCAAAAATGTACCCTTTCAAAATATCCTGTGTATTCTAATTTTCAAAATGACTTTGTCTTTTTCCCCCATTTGCCATTACTCGTAATGCTATAAAGACCTGGAGTAATTAGCAACACTAATTAAACCATATATGTGTGCTGTGCTAAAATAAAGTTTGTCAGTGATATGGTTTGGCTGTATGTCTCCACCCAAATCTCAACTTGAATTGTAATAATTTTCATGTGTTGTAGGAGGGACCTTCTGGGAGGTAACTGAATCATGGGAGCAAGTTTTTGCCATGCCATTCTTGTGATAGTATATAAGTCTCATAAGATCTGATGGTTTTGTAAAGTGGAGTTCCCCTGCACAACCTCTCTTGCCTGCTGCCATGTAAGACATGTCTTGCTTCCCCTTCACCTTCCACCATGATTGTGAGACCTCCCCAGCCATGTGGAACTATAAGTCAATTAAATCTCTTTTTTACATAAATTATCTAGTCTCAGGTATGTCTTTATTAGCAGCATGAGAACAGACTAATAGAGTAAATTGGTACTGGTAGAGAGGGGTACTGCTGTAAAGATAACTGAAAATGTGGAAGTGACTTTGGAACAAGGTAACAGCCAGAGGTTGGAAGAGTTTGGTGGAAGATATGGGAATGTTTGGAACTTTCTAGGGACTTGTTGAATGGCTTTAACCACATCTTCTGCACACCTCAGATGGAGATAAGGAACTTGTTGAGAACTGGAATAAAGTTGACTCTTACTACGTTTTAGCAAAGAGACTAGCAACATTTTGCCCCTGTCCTAGATGTTTATGAAACTTTGAACTTGAGAGAGATGATTTAGGGTAACTGGCAAAAGGAATTTTATGATGTGACTTGGGTGCTTTTAACAGCATTCAGCTTTACATATTCAAAAAGATATGGTTTGGAATTGGAGCTTATATTTAAAAGGTAAGCAGACCATAAAAGTTCAGAAAATTTGCAGCCAGAAAATGAAATAGAAAAGAAAACCCATTTCCGGAGGAAAATTCACACCAGCTGCAGAAGTTGCCTAAGTAATGAGGAGCTAAATGTTAATCCCCAGACAATGGGTAAAATGTCTCCATGGCATGTCAGAGACCTTTGCAGCAGCCCCTCACATCACAGACCCGGAAGTCTAGGAGGAAAAACTGGTTTCTTGGGCTGGGCCTAGAGTCCCATTGCTGTGTGCAGCTTAGGGACTTGGTACCCTGAGTCCCAGCTGCTCCCCATAAAAGGGGCCAAGGTATTGCTTGGGCCATGGATTTGTAGGGTACAAGCCCCAAGCCTTGGTAGCTTGCAAATGTTGTTAAGTCTGTGGGTGCACAAAAGTCAAGAATTGAAGTTTGGGAAAATCCACCTAGATTTCAGAGAATATATGGAAGGACCTGGATGTCCAGGCAAAAATTTGCAGCAGGGGCAGAACCCTCATGGAGAACCTCTGCTAGGGCAGTGTGGAAGGGAAATGTGGGGTTGGAGCCCCCACACAGAGTCACCACCGGGGCACTGCCTAGTGAAATTGTGAAAAGAAGGCTGCTGTCCTTCAGACCTCAGAATGGTAGATCCACCAACAGCTTGCTCCGTGCACCTAGAAAAGCCACAGATACTCAACACCAGGCTGTGAAAGCAGCCAGTAGGGGGGGTGTACCCTGCAAAACCACAAGGAGGGAGCTGTCCAAGACCTTTAGAACCCACTTTTTCATCAGCGTGACCTAGATATGAGACATGGAGTCAAAGAGATCATTTTAGAGTTTTAAGTTTTGACTGCCCTGCTGGATTTTTAGACTTGCATGGGGCCTGTAGTCCCTTCATTTTGGCCAATTTCTCCTGTTTGGAATGGGTGTATTCCAATGCCAATATCCTCATTATATCTAGAAAGTCACTAACTTGCTTTTGATTTTACAGGCTGATAGGCAGAAGGGACTTGCCTTGTTTCAGATGAGTCTTTGGACTGTGGAATTTTTAGTTAATGCTGGAATGAATTAAAACGTCGAAGGACTGTTGGAAAGGCATTATTTTTTGCATATCTTTATTTCCTTTTGTTCTCTATTTCATTCAGTTGATGCCCTTTGTCTATCATAAGAAAAGGAAAACAAAACACCCTTATTACATTTTTATCAGTGGGTTCTCTTCCTAGTGTCCTATCCTGTATCTTTCAATGCTCTCAACAATCTGTTTATGGCAAGGATTTCATAGTAGTGCCTTCACCTCAAGGAAAGTAGAGCCAGATGATTCTTTAATTTCTGTAAAAATCTTCAACTCCCTGATCCTCTATTTTTGTGTTCATCTGGATGTCTATGAGATTAAGAAATAATTTCTAATAACACATAGTGCAGAGGCTTGTTGTCTGCATTCAGAGAGACAGTGTGCATACAAAGTTCCTGACACATTTTAAGCATTCAGTAAATGCTAGATAAGATTGCTACTGGTATTATTTGCCAAATACACAAATATATAAAAACTACTTTCTTCTTTTGTTGTCTATGACTTCTACCATGCCAAAATATTATGCCACCACTTTTCAACACAGTAATTATCTCCATCCACTCATTGTTATCCAATAGGTTCAATGAATTGTTCTGTCTTCCAATTTTATAATGTAAAGACTTTTTGGAATAAAACACAGGACCAGAGTAAAATATCTATATGTGTTTATGTCAATGTTGGTATTTAGTATTAATAGGGCAGGTGTTGGTTGCCATATAATTTCTATTTTATTCATGCCATATTTATATGTTGGCATTAATTGCGTATGATTCTACATATTCTATAGCTCCAGACATATTGAGCTATTAATAGCAATATTCTGAGTGCCTCTGATTGACTAGATTGACCAGATGCTGATCCACTTAACAGAAATGAGGCCTTCAGTACACTTTTCTCCATTTCTTGATTAATACTTTGTACAAGACTGAATCAAATTCTTTCTGAAGTCAAGATAAATTGCATCTAATGCTTCTCCCTGATTTACTATCCCATTATTCTGTCAATAGAAAGATATCTGCTACCACAGTCACAGAATTTGTTCTTCATAAAGCTCTGTGTGTTTCCCAGTATATCATTCCAGTCCAGTTGTTTAAAAATAGGATTTTAGCTCTTTTTTGAAGATTATTTTATAGCTGTAATTTTAAGGGTGGTACCTCTTTACTTCCTTATTTTAAAAAAAAGAACTGGCTTTATTTTAACCCCAAGAACTCTCAAAGAAGCTAAAGACTACAATTATACTAGACACGCCTTCAGATATTAGCAGCTTAATTAAACAATCATATCTATATGATTATATATTTCTTCTTTACTTGCATTTTTTAATTTTGCTCTTATAAATTCTGTATTACTTCCCATAGTTTTCAGATAATGATTGACTGAAGGATACAAACAAAGTACTAATTTTTTAAATTTTAAGAAAGCATAGTCATATTTTAAATAAAGACCAATGTGTTTTTCACTTTTGCTGATGACTAATATGTTTACAGACTGTCTGTCATACATTGCATCCCATTTCTTACGTGAGCTTTCTGGATTTTACCTATGGAATGATATTGGTATTTTGTACATCTTGAGTTATTTCATATTTTGTATGATAACTTCACTTTGGCCCCGATTTATTAAACAGGTTGTCATTTTTGCATGGCATTCACTTTTGGCAGATATTTTTTCACTGCATTCAATTGATTTTTAATAACAGATGATAAAATTACAAAGATTTTAATGGGAAATTTCAG
Source organism: Sapajus apella (assembly GCF_009761245.1). Taxonomy (NCBI): domain Eukaryota; kingdom Metazoa; phylum Chordata; class Mammalia; order Primates; family Cebidae; genus Sapajus; species Sapajus apella. Next base: position 2,025,415 of record NW_022436985.1, read on the forward strand.
CTAAGGTATCCAAATATCAGTTGAATCTATATAATGTTAATTCTGACCTTAGCATTTTTTTCATTTTTATTTACATGTAATTTATATTTCATATTTATATTTATTTTCTGCCTTTTGCTGTAGATAAATTCAAGGTGATACACATAAATATATTTGCTAGAGGAATGAAAACCATTTAAAACTGAGACAAAGAGAAAATAAAGTTTGGAAAGAAACAGAGCCAAAATGACCTTAGAATAAAACACCTGTTCAGACATGAGACTCGGATTTAAGTATAAGCTTCTGGCAGCCAACACAGAAAAGGAGACCAATCAATTACAAACTATAAAAACACATATTGATTTTTCAGGACTGATATCGAAGTGCAAATATTGCTAAACTGATATCGAAGAAGAATTTTCATTGTGCAATGTCAACCCCAGGGCGTGGCTCCTAAAAATTCGTCAAAGGTTAGAAATTTAAAAAATGAATGAATGGATAAATACATGAATTATTATCATATTTATATAATGCTTACAACAAACGCAGCAATGAGCTTTAAAGAGCAATTTCTTATGAGAGGCGTCAACATGGGCTGACACCATCATTCCAAACTCTATTGTTTAGAGCAAGTGCAGAATGAAATAAGAAGGATTCATACTTTGTAGTAACTTTCTAAGGGATAGATGTTAGAATAGCTGAGGAAGCAAGGCACATCTTTCAGGTGTACTTGCATAACTATTCAGGCAGTGAGTTTAAGAATGTGAATTCAGGGCAGTATGGGCCTTGCATTAAACAGGCAGTTAAGAGTGAGAAAACTGACCTCCCTTGAAAGATTTCAAAGAATCTGAAAAAACACAAATGGACAGAAAGATTATTTCATTCAAAAGATAGTCTTGGTCTGCTCAGGCTGCCATAACGAAACACCACGGACTGGATGGCTTAAACAATAGACATGTATGTCTCACAGTTCTGGAGACCAGAAAGTCCAAGATCAAGGTCCAGACAGATTTTGTTTCTGGTGAGAGCTCTCTTCCTACCTTACGGACAGCCCTGTTGTCACTGTGCCTTCATGTGGTGGATAGAGAGCAACCTCTGGCTCTCTTGCCTTTGCATAAATACTCCACCCTCAAAATCTCATGTAAACCTCATTACCTCACAAGTCCCTATCGCTAAATACCATCACATTGTTAGTTGGGGCTTCAGTGCATGAATTTAGGGGGAGGAGGGGAGCACACAAACATTCAGTTCATGGCACAAAGGAAGAGTATTCCTTTCTGCACGGTTTGACAAAAGTGATTAAATAATGTTTACTACATTTAAATTTCATTGGTTGGGTATTTTCACTGTTTATTTCAGCCCCCAAGTTATCAGTCTTAATCTTGCTATCATGATTATGACAAAGAGGATAGACATTTAATTGATACATAGTATTAAAACACTTATTGCTTTCTGAGATAGAATCTCCCTCTGTCATCTAAGCTGAAGCCCTGCGGAGCTATCGTAGCTCACTGTAGCCTGCAGCCTCAAACTCCTGGGCTCAAGCAATCCTCCTATCCCAGCCTCCCAAAGTTCTGGGATTACAGGCATGAGCCACTGTGCCTGGCCCTGTTGTTAAAAATAGTGAGCCAGCCTGGGCAACATATTGAGACCCCATCTTAGAAAAAATTGATGGAAATTTTATGATTCCTATTCATCTGACACTCCCTAAGTTTTTCCACCCTTAGACTACCAGGAACCATTGTGTGATCACCCAGAGCTAAATGGTATGCACTTGACCCAACATTTAGGTAGTCTAGAATTCTCGCATACAGTACTTAATAAATGATTGTTATTATCCTAGGTTTTAAGTAAGTGTTACATTAAAAATATTTCCAAACAAAACAGGAACCAACAAATTTGACTTTAGCTTACAGGTTAAATAATATTGATTCTTCTTCATAATGTCAGACATCACCATCATTATCATCATCATTATCACTATCATTTATTATTGTTTCAGTCCTTATTTTCTATCAGATCTTTTCCTAGGCTTTTCATATTGGATTATCTCATCTAATAGTTAAAAAAATATATCTGAAGTGGATATTATGCCAATTTTACAGATAGAGAAACTGAAACACAGATACTACTTATTTGCTAACATGTTACAGAGATTGGGTTAGAACTTATAGTTTCCAAACAGAAATGGTTATCTTGAGTTATCTCAAATTAGAATCAAATTAAAAAGAGACGATCTACCCCTTTTCTCTATTTATAATTTAGTGAAAACCACCTACAAGTCTAATTAGGTTAAGGTTTAAGATTACGAGAAATTGGCCTGCTCTTCCTCTAATATTCTAAAAAACTTAGCAAATTTTTTAAAATTGGATTTTGTTCAGCATAACTGAACAATTTAAATGAACAACTGAATGAGCTGAGGTTTTATCCCATGTAGAAATATACATGAGAGTGATAGATATAGAAAGCCGCTTGCTGGCAGATTTTGGAGAAAAATATAGTATTGCACAGGGCACTTTTGGAAAATAATTCCATGCTATCAACAAAGAGTGGGAGTTACTTTTAAACTTGTATTATTTCTGGGTATAACCAAGTGATTCAGGTACCAGAGCTATAAATCTGACCTTTGTCAAGTACAATAAATTTACCTGCAAATATCATTTCAACAGGGAAAAATTTGAGCTTATGGTGCTGGACAACTAAATGTAAAATCTTTATCTCAAAAGAGGACAAATTGAGAATCACCACTGAAAATGCTTGTCCTGAAGACAGTCATAAATTTTAGAAAAATTCCATAAGTTAAAATGTAGACCCAGTAATAGTGTTTTGTGGCTCTCACATATTTTTTGATAGCAGCTTTTAACCTAAATATCAAGCCTTTTATGACCGTTACAAATCTCTGACTTTCTATTTTCCTGGTTAAGGCTTTAATCTTGTCAGCTTCCTATCCTTCATCCACAGAGAAAAATTTTACTTTTGAGCATTTTGAGTTATAGATGTATTGAACGGGATGTTGACACAAACTATAATATTCTAGTGGACTCTTTCTGAGTTCAAAAAAACTCATTCATTCATTCATTCATTATTCAGCAATATTAATTGAGCATCTAAAGATTCTACTTTTCTCTGGAAGGGCTCCAAATATAAAAAGGGAAACACTTGAGTATATGACTTGCTTCTCCTCTGTATCCTCTTTGTTCACATCCTCTCACTTTGATTCTGTCCGTAAGGATTCATAACTTAGAAATTAAGCAAATCTTAGCCTTCCATGACCCAACTTCTCTGTCTCCCTCATTGCTACCAAAATTCTAACAAACAATTAACAATCTCTGATTTCCAAAGGAGAAAGATGTGATTGATAAAATGGTTGATCAAAATTCCAGGACTTAGAAAAATTAAATAGCTTATCTTAAATATACACTGAATAGCCATCTTCTATTAAAATATGTTTTTAAATGTGTTTTTAAATATCCTGAATATTCATGGAATTTTCTAGAATTATATTTTTTAAATAATCTGTAAATTATAGTTGCCTTTGGGTAGAGCCATTGAGGGGCTAGGATTTAGGAGCAGGAGAAAAACTTTTTTTGTGCTATTTGAAATTTTACACTGAACTTAATATACTATTCTAAAAATACAACACAGAATTAATGTATTGTTTAATTTTATTTTCTATATAAATTCACCAAAATATTTTTCACAAATTTCCAACAAACTAAACATCTTTTTGCATAATCTAAATTCTAGTAGTATATAGTCAAAATAAGATAATCACAAACCCAATACATACACAGGTAAATCTTCCTTAAAATGTCATTTATAACCAAAGGTAATTATTCATTTCAATACTTCAAATTTTAATTTGATTTATAAAATTGGATATTTTTCTTTCTAAAAGGTATATGTTAATTATATATTTATGGTAAAGACATTGAACATATTATAGCCAGCTCCTCTACTGCTTGAAAACTAATAAAGTTGACATGTCCATGTAAAGATAAAAAAAGTAATATATATTTTTCAGAATTATCTTAAATGCATACATTTTACAAGTCAGGTGAATAAAGATAAGAAAAAGAAAAAAACTTCCTTTTGCACAGAGCCAAAATAAGTAAAATGATTTACATGTTAAAATTGTTCAGTGGCTCAAGCTTGTAATCCCAGCAGCTTGCAAGGCTGAGGAGGGTGGATCACCTGAGGTCAGGAGTTCAAAACCAGCCTGGTCAATATGGCAAAACTCCATCTTTACAAAAATACAAAAATTAGCTGGGTGTGGTGGCACATGCCTGTGGCCTCAGCTACTTGAGAGGCTGAGGCAGGAGAATTATTTGAACCTGGGAGGCAGAGGTTGCAGTGAGCTGAGACTGCAACACTGCACTCCAGCCTGGGCAACAGAGCAAGACTCTGTCTCAAAAAAAAAAAATGTTAATATAGAAATAAGTTAGAAATAGTATACCTTCATATCATATGTAAATTATTAATAAAATTACATTCAACTATATTTCATCTGATTTGATTATTTTCACTGTGGACCTCTAGTCTGAGGAATATATCTACTATTCAAGTAACACACTAACAAGTATTTCCCAGTCTCTAAACTGCTCTATAAAGAAGTAACTGAAATATCAAAAACAAGATGATAGCCAGTTTCACTATTTTTTTCGCAAACAGCATAAGAAGAGAGTTTGAGTTAAAATAATTAGTTTGCTTCATTTGTTGAAGTTGCATTCACCAGATTATACATGTCAAAACATGCAGAATGTGAGCACATCAATACTTCTTACTAAAAGAAAAATGAAAGCCCCTCCCTCATAAATGCTTTTCTCACAGATTTGCTATGGAAAGGATAGTACCTTCTCTACCAACTTTTTATGTTGCTTTCCAGGTAGCAAATAGAGACTTACTAAGTAGAGACTTACTAAAGTTAATAATAGATATTATATATTATACAGTATTTGCTTTACTCTAACTGGAAAATGTGATATGCTTCAACCCCTTCTACTACCAGGTTTTTTTTTTGTTTTTTTTTTTTTTTTAATTCTGGGTAATGTTTGTTCAGTCACCATAATGGAAAGACACTACTGATACGGGCTGTGGTGAAAGACCCTATGTGCCTGTGATGTTTAGGACAGTTTCATACAGTAAGGGCATACAGTGAGGTGGCTCACTTTGGTGCAGCCATATCGGTTCTTAAAATATTGAAATGCTCTCTTACCAGTAGATAAATAACAGGTGTTCTGCTAAGTGCAGACCTCTACCAGGTGCCCGTGGCCTGCCAGCATGTAACCATCTGGCTACTTAATGCTATTATCTGGCCTCATAGAAGTCTCTTGTATCCAGTTCCAGCAATAACAATGCTGTCAATTCTGATTGGATAGAATGGTAAATATTTTGACTATCCACTCATTGAACAAAGGAGAGTATTTTCATATCCTATAATGACGTTGAAGTGTCCTGCCAGACATTCAGGCACGAGAGTTTTTACTTGGGTTCTCTGTGATATGTTTTACTACAATCACATCATAACATAGTGTAATTTCTAAATGATACTACACATGCAAATAGAGCCTGGCACATTTGCATGAATACAGTACGTCATTTTCTTCTTCCCTTCAAGTAATGTATCTTGGAATGTAAATTCTGCTTCAATTGGTGTTATATTCTGCTTTCTTCTCCAAGTAGTATGTCATTACTCATCATAGTAGTAATTTTATTTCAATATTCTATGCCACTGAACTTTTTCTTTTTTCACATTCTTTGATGTAAAAGGTTTTGACCTTTTTAAAATTTAAATTTACTCATTATAAGCAAATAAAACATCAGGCTACATTTTGTCTTCTAGTGTACTCATGCCTGATCATGTTTATATTGAAATATATATTAATTTATCATAAATTAATTCTCTTTTATATTTATGTTTTACTTAGGTGACTATAACATTTTTCTATAATAATGTAGATTATGTTATTTATGTATTTTAAGTTAGTAGATGAGTCGTTAAAATTGCTTTTTAAAAGAGGACAATAAGTTTAATAGGGTTAAGAGCTCTTAGGATAAGTTAATTTATTAGAAGCAAGAGCCTTTTCAAATTAAAATATGAAATAAAAGATTATCTACATAAAGAATCTGATGCTCCTCGTTCTGAAGTCATCTTCAATTATAATAGCTAACACTTATTACCCCATCCCTTACTGTCACCAAGTACCTCTGTAAGAATTTTATGTGTATTAACTCATCCAATCCTCACAATACTTATAATGAGACAGTATTCTGTTTAGCCTTATTTAATGAATGTGAAACTGAGACATAGAGAAAGTCAAAGCACTTAGCTAAAATACGTATCTGAAGATTTAAAAAAAATAAAATCTAGTGGGTTTGTTAGAGTAGATAGGCAAACCCTCTGAGAACAAGTAGGGAGAAATATGTGTATGTATAGTACCTATTAGCCACTATGCTTATTACCTGGTGCAATATACCTATGTAGGGAACCTCCACATGTTCTCCCTGGACCTGAAATAAAGTTGAAATAAATTCATAAATAAAGTAGTACATGCTGTAGGAACAAAGCAGAGACAGAGCACAATTTCAGAGAGGTGAGTTGAGTGCTCAGCTTCCAGGGGACACTTTTTAATTCTAAACTGGGCTAGAGACTGAGAGTCTGGGCACTGGGCAGACCAAGAGGGACATGGAAAACAGCAGAGCTTTAGGTGGCCCCACTCACTGGAGTGGACAAAATGGGGAAATTGAGGACACTTGACTACATGGCAGGGTTCCCTCTCAAGACATTTGATAAATTATGCAAGTTCATAAAGCAGGAAATTAGGAAGCTAAACCAAAACCTCAGAAAAGCAGTGTGGTGTTTCCTAAAGTACTAGAAAAACAATTCTGCTGGGAGGACCCAAGAATACTGAGTAAAACCACTGGCAAGGAAGTGGTGAATAGGGTCTGCAGTGGCTCTTCACCTGGGCACACTTGCCAATTGGCCATACCTAGTAACTAAGAGTCCAGGCCTGACCCCTGGTAGAGAGTCACTGCTGCAGGAAAGAAATACTTTGAAATAAAAACAGTTATTACAAAAACGAATCTATGGCTTTTGGTCCCATTGAATTATTGTTTTTTTCTGCTGAAGCTTTCTGCTCACTTTCTGTTGCTTTTTTCCCTTTTCATTCTCCATCCTTTCCATCTCCAACATATGCCATATGCAGTCAAACCTAGTATTTAGTTATCTTTGGATAAGAAAAAATAGATTTGTTCATGTTTTCCTATGCCATGGCGATATTCTACACATTTTAAATGTAGAAACTAGCCACAAAACAACACCATGAAGGAGTGCAATTATTATCTCTTTACATAGATGTGGAGATTGAGGCACAGAAGTGTGAAACAACTTGCCCGAAGTCAAAAGCTAATATGTAGCAAAATTGAGATTCAAGTTAGGAAATCTTGCTCCATAGTCCATGCTGATAACTAAAATTCACGACATTTAAACTCAACAAAAGTCTGAAAAGAGATATAAGGAAACAAAAGTTTTGATAAGTAGAATAAATAAGGAAATATATAGTATTACAAGCATATCAGTGACAGAATCAGAGCATTCATCCCGTACTAAAAGGTTTTTCACTCCACAAGCTATAGTTGGTCTATTAATCAAAGTTCAACTTATTAATGTGTCTTTTAAAATAGGGTTTGTGTTGAACATTCCATCAACTGTTTTTTAGTGAAATACAGAGTTGCTTTTGAAGGCATGTGAATCAGACATATTCCATTTGGAACCTTTACTATTATATTTGTCTATGTGACAATGGACTAAACTTAGCCTCTCTGAGCTTTGGTTTTCTTACTGAAGCAGGATATTTCCCTGACTCCTTCATGGGAGTTGTGACAGGAATGCTCCGTTTACTCTGAGCAAATGAGCAAATGAGGCAGGAACTGGAATACATGAGCGCGGAGTCAGCCAGCCACTCTGGTAGCAGCAGGAGTGAGCTCCACTCATTCAGACCTGTGTGTTCTATCCCTCACAGGAGTGGGCATGCAGGTGAGTGGGTGCAGGAACTGACACAACTGCTTTTGGAGCCGGCAGGAGCCAACTCCGTGCCAGCCCTGCCATAGCATCTAGGGGGTTGCTCATAACCCCTGAAGCCCCAGAGGGAGTGTTACAGCGCTCTTTTAGCTCAGCCATCCATGGATGGCTTAAGTGTTAACAGCCCAGGGCACCCTCTGTCTTTTCACATGAGGCAGTTACCTTCTACCTGCAAGGGCAAAGGCTCAGTGTGACAGCCTTTGCATCGGCACTCATGGTTTCCGAGCAATTGTCTAGTGGCCAGGAGAAATGAGGTTGCATAAACGAATTGAAGGATGGTAAATGTGGGGGATTTTGTTACTGATGAGGGTAACTCTCAGCAGGAAGGGCAGCTAAACAGGAGACAGGGTAGGAAGGTAATCTTTCCCTGAAATCTGGCTGTCTCCAGCACGATCCTTCTCTGCAGTCAAGCCACTTCTCTCTCATATCCAGCCACAGTTGCCAGTGTCCAGCTGTAATGTCCAGTTGTTTCTTCTCTCTGCCAGCTGAGTTCTGAGGTTTTATAAGCACCTGATGTGGGGAGGGGGCTGGCTGGACTATGGGTGGCTTTTGAAAAGGCAACATTTGAGCAGGAAAACAGGACTGTAAGCCCTCACTTTGGGCTGTGGTCTCAAGCCTTTCAACTTGAGGGTGGGGCTTTGCCAGGTACCTGCACTTTTCTACCTAGGATTTCTCTGCCTCCTGTCTCTATCATTATCTATAATATTAGAAAAGAATTACTCTACTTAATAAATCTGTTGTGAGGATCTGACAAAATTATAAAAGACCCTTTTAGTGCAGTGTCTATCAAAAGTGCTTAATATGAAGCAATTATTTTATAGGTGTGTGTAGGTAGATACATGGCTAAGAAAACAATTTCTTAGAAAAAATGCCAACAAAACAATAAAATACCTTATAAATAAAATGCATTTTAGCATGTTTCTCCTCCAGATAAATTAAGAAAAATCTTTAGATTTACAAGTTATAGCAATCCTCATGTAGACAGTATAGTAATTGAAACGATGATATTCTTGTATCATGGTAATCATACTTTCCAAGAATGTATGAGAATCTTTTTATGTTGGCTAATAGAGCTTCTGCTAACAAATTAGTGAACTTGAAAGAAGCAAAGCTGCAGATAGAAATATGACTGTGAAAGCATAATTTCTTAAATAATAAATTGAGAACTCTCTCCTAAACACTTTTGCTTTGTTTTAAAGTAATTGCCTCTCTTTTTACCTCTTTATTTTGCTGAAAAAGCTGAAAAATGCAATATAAGAGGCTATATGAATATTTTGAGAGAATGCCAATGACTGAAAATAAAATTTATTCCATGCTTGATGTATTTCAATATCACTTTCATATTTTTATTGTATTTGTTTTTCATATGGAGAGACTGAGGTATAGAGGGTCTTGCTTTGTGTCAGATTTTGTGCTAGAAACCAAAGAAGGAAATTTGAATTAGTCGTGATCTCAACCTTCAAGGAACTCTTATTCTAGCAATGATTATATGATTTCATGTATGATTCTAGCACATACATGAAATGATTATAAAACTGGGTGGGTGTATAATGGGAATGGAAGAGATACGCAGGATGGGTCTCAGGCATTCCAAAGAAAAGGCATCAAAGGCATCATGGAGAATCAGGAAAGGCAAGTTAGCAGAAAGGGAGACCAGTCTTACTTTAAATCCTCTCCTGTTAAGAGATTTTCAGAAGCCATTAAACCTGAGTATCTATATGTTCAGTATTACTACCATGAGGAGTCACTCTTTGTTATTTAATTCAGGCATTTTTGCTCAGAAGTGTGAAGTGAAGGATCTTTTGAGTTATTCATTCCTTCGTGGTTCTCAAAGAGAAAAGGAAGAGATCTCTAACACATCTCAAGGAAGTTAGTAATGAACTTTGTTCACTTGTCTGATGTATCCTTTTTACTGTGTTCTTTTTATTCAATTCACATGTCTCATTACAATTTCAGGATGTTTGGTATATATAAAAGCATAGTTCCTGATTAAGCGCATTTTGTAGAAAATAGCCAGTTCCCACTATTTATTTTCTAATTAGAGAACTTGCAGGAATACAGCAAATAAGAAACAAAAATGATTTCATTTCTATTGGAATGGCTTATTAAATTTGACTATTAGGTGTGCAGAAGGAAATGTTTGCATAATAGATTTTATTATATAAAATACTAAATCTTTCATATTCCAACTAAAAGTATAAACAAAATAAACTAACAATGGCAGATACCCAGTTGACAGTCCTCTGCTCTACCAGCTGATCTATTAAGGGTAGTGAGAAAGAGAAGGGAAAGGATGAGCAGAGGGAGTATAGGGGATTTTCAGGCAGTGAAATTTTTCAGTATGATAGCATAATGGTGGACAGGTAACATTACACATTTGATTAAACTCAAAGAACCTTACCATAAGCTGTAGACTTGAGTTAATAATAATGTTTCAATATTGGCCCATCAATTGTAACAAATGTACTACATTAATGCAAGATGGTAAAAATAAGGGAAACTGGTGATGAGGGTTGAGCGGGTATAAGGAAATTCTTTATACTGTCTGCCCAGTTTTTCTATAAACTGAAAACTGCTCTAAAAAATGAAGTGTATTTAAAAATTAAAATGACAAACTGAGAGAAGTTTTTGTAATGAATTGATAAAGAATGAGTAATATTCTTGACAAATAGAAGACAAATAGATATCTAATAAATCAATAATGACTTCAAAAATACTAAGGACATAGCAGATAAATCAATAATAAACATATGAAAAATAATATCATTAATGATCAAAGAAACAGAAACATTACACATTTTTTACTTACTAAACATTTTATAAAAACATGAATTATATAATTTTAAAATGTTTAAGTGAGTGTAAAAATGCTCAGTATACTTAAAGGTGCAGGTATATGGGCACTTTCAAATATGCAATAAAAGCACAAATTAACTTTTTGAAAGTTTAGAAAGCAATTTGGTAGTAAAATCTAGAACATTTATTCACTTTTCTCTACATACATTTTGTATTCCTTTATCTAACAACTGTTCTGAGATACCAAATGAGTCTATAGAACTAGAACTACAGCAGTAAGCATGGAAAAAATTGTCCTCCAATGTCATGCAGCTTAAAATTTAGTGGAAATGATGGGTGTTTTAAAAAATTCAAAAAATTAATTCTTCATTACGATTGCTGTGAAGAAGGGGTACAGAAGGGTTTAACTTTATCTGGATTGTTAAAGAAAGGGAAATCAAGCTCAAGATGAGACTAGATAAGCAGGAGTTAACTAGTTTCTAGTTAACTCCTGAAGGGAGTGTGACTCACTATACAAAAAGTGAGAGAATAATTGAAACGCTGTATCATTGAAGAACATGGTGAGCTCAGGGGAATGAAAGGGCAGTACAACTGAAGGGAGAGAGCTGCAAGGAGGATTTGGCCACTGTGAAAGTCTCAGATACTAAAGGCAAACAGGGCATATGGAGACCTGAAGTCTCATGGCAAGTGTGCCCAAGAGCCTTGAGAGAGGAAATTGGTACATGTGATGAGGGTTGGGGTGTGTGAAGAATGCCGTAAAGGCACCATAGTGGAACATAGACACATAAAGAATAATTTCCAACCTACACTCCACTCCTCAGAGGCTCAGTGTGTCTTAGCTGAAATTCTCGGGCAACTATGTGCCTATGACTGAAGTAGTTGATCCTGTGACAAAAAAGGATAGGCCACAGCCGATAGAGATGATATTTAAGATGCTGGGATGAGAGAATATGAGATGAAACTATGGAATATAGTGTTTAGCAGGACTAAAACTGTGCATGCAGTTGTGGCTGAGGAAGGGGAATGAGACATTGAAGTATATTCCAGAGTAATTTTAGAATGCTAGGCTTTGAGTTGCATAACTGGCTAGGAACTTGGTATGTGTACATTGGTAGGAAATATGCCAGTCACAAGCTGTTTATAAAATATAATTAAAGGGAAGGGTTTTCAGATGAGTGGAGCCTAGAGTTCTCTAGAAAGCGGTATAACATTTGGGAGTAAATTGTACTGTGTTCCCAGCACATTATGCTGGAGAATTTTTTTTCTTATGCTGGAATCTGCATCTTGGTTCTTTAAATGATTTGGTGGGAAAATTTTACTGTGGAAAATGCTTGATACCTGTATGGAACAAACTAAGTCTTAACTGGCTCAAGGGCTTCTAAATGGGAAATGAGAGAGTTTGGTGAAATGTGTATGTGCTACCAGCTCTTCTATTTTGGAGCTTGGATATTGTGCTTTCTCCTATTATTATTTAAAGTAAAATATTCTGAACCACTTTGCTTATTTTTGTCCACTGGCCCTTTATCTGACATCTATCAGCTACAAGCAATGCCTAAATCACAAATATTATATTTTTTCTCCATTTTGTAGGCATCTGTAGATAAGCCCAGATCCATATCACCATTTTGAACATTGCCAACTACTCTTTGTGCCCGCCCAGGAGCAAACAATTTCTGGGTTCTCAAGAAACTTAGCTGTAAGGTAGGGACTGCCCATAGCTGACTGCTTTACTCAGCTAGCCAAAAAAAAAAGAGAGAGAGAAAGAGAGAGAGGAAAGAAAAAAGAAAGAAAGAAAGGAGGGAAGGAAGGAAGGAAGGAGGGAAGGAAGGAAGGAAGGAAGGAAGGAAGGAAGGAAGGAAGGAAGGAAGGAGAGAAATGAAATAGTCAAAGTAGTACAGAAAAACTACATTTTTAAGATCAGATATTAAGGAAGTGTTTAAAAATACAAAAATTAACACTGTACAGTACATCATGATGTACTGTTATTTCAAAAATGTACATGCATGCCTGTCACAAAAAGCATTATTTCTTTAGGAGTTTGCTCTCAAATTACTTAGAGGAAGAGTGGTCCATAGATTTCTGAGTGCAGCTTAGTTTGCAATATGAGGAAAGAATTTCTCTAATCAATGTCAGAAATGAAAGACTGGATATTTTCCATAAGATGGTTGTCTAGTACATTTGTTTGAATTGAAGATGTTTTTCTTTCAGTATCTGTGCACATGTGTACGTATGTACTTTTTATACCTATTTCATCAATGTGTTTTCTTTGTAATTATGCATAGAAATCTAGAACTGTGGGAGTTTAAGGGAAATCTTAAACAAAGGGAAATCTAGTATTTATGTGTTAGGCAAGTTCAATGTCAAATGTCACAGAGCAATTAACTCCCTCCTTCCGTCTTTGACTCTTTCTCATGTAATAGTGGGCCACCTGCCTTCACCACAGAAGAATGCCAAAATGGATTTAAGACAATTATTCCTTTCAAGCAGAGACAACCCCCAGACCATCCTGAAATGAAATCACAAAGTACATCTTGGATTTCCAGACCCACTCTCCATTGTATTGCTTAAGGGACACAGCTGAGTTCTCTCAATCCATTGTATTCACAATTTCACTTTGCATTCAGACTGAGAAAACTGGGGATATGAAGGTGTGACAATTCTTTCATTCAAATCATAGCCCTGAAAGTAACATTTTCAACAAAGTGTTCAGACATCCTTAGGAAATCATTGAAAAGGCAAAACATTAGAGGTTTTAAGGTTAACAGTACAATCTAAATAGAAGTTGGAACTGAATACAGGAGCTTTTACTTGAAAGGTGTTGATGGCTCAGAAATATGATCTGCATGCAGCCTAAGTGACAACTTAAACAAAGAAAGCTGCTAGAATTAATTCGAATGGATTCCATGAATGTGCTGTGGTATTATGAACTTGTTTATAGTAATAACACTAATGCATCTGTTCCATCTTTGTGCAGTTACCTGGACTACATTGTTCGACACTACCATCTTGTATTAACCTTCATCTGCTAGGCTATGTCTGTCATTTCTTTCACTATAACATAATGTGACAGAAGCTTCATTTACCTAAACTTATCTTGGCAACTTGTACTTCATTAAATAGAATCCTGCAAGCATCAGTTAAAGCTTTCTTATCTGGCCGTGCATAGCCAAGCTTCATAAATCATTCTTTCACTTTCCATTTTGCAGCTTTTCAAAAGGTAACATTATGGAATTCAGATCACTGGAAGAGAGCAGTACTAAAATGTTTATTGAACAGCTTTTAGGCACTGAACTCAGCTTTAAACGTAGATGGTAATACTAACCAAAGCTTTTGGATGTAAAACTCAAGTCACTAGTTTACAAAATACTATAAATACTCTTGATAGTGGCCACTTTAGCAAGTTGCTATCAACCTAGTGATGAGAATATTTTTAGCTCTTGGTTGCCTATTTCTTACTGCCTAAACTTCTTTAATATATTGATGTTATTTTAAGAAGATAGTGTTATCATTTGCCTATGACCATCTACTTTGAATACTATATTCGTGGATAATAAAATCCACATATATTTTTTAGTTTCTCCATGTATGTGAGATCATGCTGTATTTGTTCTTCAGTGCTCGGCTTATTTTGCTTACCATAGTGTCCTCTAGGTTCATCCATGTCGTGGCAAATCACAGGACTTTATTCATTTTATGACTTAATATTCTATGTGTATATATCACAGTTTTGAAATGTATTCATCTGTTAATGAACACTTTGGTTGATTTCCTGTCTTGGCTATTGTGAAAAGTGGGGCATTTACAATACAAGTGAAGATTTCTATTTGACATTGACTTTCCTTTAGATACATACCCAGTAGTGGGATTGTTAGATCATATAATTGTTGTATTTTTAATTTTTTGAGGAATCTCCATATTGTTGTCCATAATGGCTGTACTAATTTACATTCCCACCAACAGCATGTAAGAGTTAACCTTTCTCCACATCCTCCTCAGCATTTGCTATTTTTTGTCTTGTTGATAATTGCCATTCTAACTGGGGTGAGATGATATCTCGTCATGGTTTGATTAGCATTTCCCTGGTGATTAGCGATGTTGAGCATTTTTGCATATACTTTGACCAGATGCATATTTTATTTTGAAAAATGTCTATTCTTTTCCCCATTGTTTAATCTGAATGTTTGGGATTTTGTTGTTGTTGTTGTTGTTATTGGGTTAAGTTCCTTATATATTCTAAATATTGATCCCTTGTCAAATGCGTAGTTTGTGAATATTTTCTCCCATTCTGTAGGTTTTCTCTTTACTCTGTTGATTGTTTCCTTTGTTGTACATAAGCTTTTTAATTTGGATGTAACTTCGTTTGTCTATTTTGCTCTTGTTGCCTGTGTTTTTGAGGTCTTATCCAAATAATTCTTGCCCAGAACAATGTCAGGAAGCATTCCCCGATGTTTTATTCTAGTAGTTTCATAGTTTTGGGTTTTCCATGTAAGTCCTTAGCTCATTTTGAGTTGATTTCTATAAGGGGTAAACTAATTGTGGTTATCAGAGTCCACTTAAGGGAGAAAAGCAGGGGGTTGGGAGAGGTTGGTCAATGCATAAATTATAGTTAAATAGGAGGAATAAGTTCTGATTTTCTATTGCACAACGAGGAGTATAGTTAACAATAATATATATTTCAAAATAGCTAGAAGAGAGGGTTTTGAATATTCTTATCAAAAAGAAATGGCAAGTGTTTGAAGTAATGGATAAGCTAATTACCCTGATTCAATCATTACATAATGTATACATATATCAAAACATCACACTGTACCTCATGAATATGCACAGTTATGTGTCCACCTAAAGGTAAAATAAAACTTAAAAAAACACATATGAAGTCCATTTTATGTCCATATCCTGGTATACTTTGCACTCTGCTTTATAAAAGTTTGTGCATCCAGCTTGTTCAACTGAAAATCAACATCTGAGACCTCTTCAGCAGCATATTCTGGCTGGACCTTTACTAAAAGACACCAAGGACAAATCTCATCCCATAGGCTTGCATGCATATCTGTAGAAGCATTATGATGTTTATGCTTGAAAATGTAGGGTCTTTGAGAGCATTGTAGATTTCTCATCATAGAAAAAGCAAAGAACCTTGAGAGTCAGAAACTGTATGAAGTTTGCTCTTGTGGGGAAATAATTATTTTCAGGTATTTAATATATTAGTCTGGTCAAACAAGGAGTACTTTCTTGCTCCCTTCATCTTCTGCCCTTGGTCTCTTGATATAAAGTATTTTAGATGAGTACATGCCAAGTAATTAAGGTTTATTTACTTTGGATCATGTAGGTGAAACTTTATTTTCTGTTGCATGTATGTCTGGTAAGCTGTAATAGATTTGTGTTTTTATTGAAAAAATGAATGGAATCATGATTTTTACACTGTTCATTGTTTTCAGAGCAAACAAGCATATTATGATTTTAAAGGGAATTCCTAAAATGATAAATTACAGTCACTAAAAATTTTTATTTAAATAATATACATTTGAAATCATAGGACTTTAGATCTGGAAGTAAACTTATGGAAGATCTGGCTCAGTTGAGTGATTTTAACTATGAGGAAACAGGCTTTTAGGCTTTTTGTTTGTGTGTTTGTTTGTTTAGAAACAGTGTCCCACTTTGCCACCCAGAGTAGAGTGCAGTGGTGCAAGCATAGGTTGAATTCCTGGGCTCAAATAATCCTCTGGCTTCAGCCTCCCAAGTTGCTGGGACTACAGGCACACCCAACAATACCCAGTTAATTTTTTTTGTAGTGATGGGATCTCACTATATTGTCCAGGCTGGTCTGAAATTCCTGGTTTCAAGAGTTCCTCCTCAGTCTCCCAAAGTGCTGGAATTTCAGGTGTGAGTCACCACACCTGGACTCAGTCTCTTAGTTGTAAATGATTTGTCCAATCTCATAGAGCAACCAGGTGGCAAAGATGGAACTCATAATATTCTGACAACAATTACAGAGTTCTAACCCAGATTATTTTTAGGTGATAAGGCATATCAACATGATAATTTATCCTCTTGAAAATGAGCCTTTGATGAGGAATATCAACTACAAACATATATATTTGTAACAAAGTTTATTTCTATTGATGGATTTGCAATTATCACAGGCAAAGAAAATCAGAAGTGCATGCAGAGAGTTACTTTTTTCCTTATGCTACATCTGTAAACATTTGATTTTTATCATGATGGAGAAGGTTTGAGTTCTTATATTGCTTGGCATAGTAGAAATGAAAAAATAAATAAACATAACAAAAGGTCATTTATCAGTGATTTCTATGTATGCTTTCCACAGACAGTGAAAACAGCATGTGAGTAAATCAGACAACAGTAGATTTAGGAATAATATTGGAAGTTATCTAGCCCAACACCCACCATTTACAGAAGAGAAAATAGAAGTCTGGTCAAATGACTCATGCGATTATAGTGTTCTCGCCGTTATAACACAGTATTCCTTTAATCCGCATAAACGAGAGATATGTACCACCCATTTATTCACCCACTGACTGTGAGCAACAATTGTGAAGGGCAACGAAGAGTTCCTCAAGGAACTCAAAATCCAGTTGGGAAAATGAATATTTAAATAACGAACAATAACATAACACATTTCTAGTAGATACAAACTGCAAAGAAAACACAGTAGGAGCAATGAATTATTCAAAGGATTAAAAGAAAGAGTGAGAAAACGAAAAAGAAGAGTGGGAGTTTATCAGGCAGAGAAGGGGAGAAAGGCTTTCTAGATAAGAAAATACACAAACAAAGGTACTCCATGGGAAACCTTGATAGTGTTACCAAGTAACTAAGGATCCCAGGGGATACTTTAGACTGCTAAATCGTTATCTTTTGAAGAGTCTGATTTCCAACACTAAATAATATAAAACCACTATTTGCTTAGTTTCAACTTCCTATACTACCTCCAATATATTAAGTGTATGGTATTATCTTCTTCTTTTTTTTTTTTTTTTTTTAATTTATGTGGCAGATTGGGAAAGGGTTGTGGAGCAAGACAGGCCTGGAGTTCGAACCCTGCTCTGTTTAATATTTGTATGGAGTTTGGTGATTAAATTTTAGTTCCCCATTTCTCTGAGATGTAAAATTGAACTAAATAGTACTTAATCCCTAGGGTTATTTGTGCCTAGTTTTTGCTACAGTGCCAACCTAAGAATAGGTTCTCAAAACATAGTAGCTGCAAACATTCACTTTAATGATATTTTAATCTATAATTAGAGGTAAGGTATTTTTAATATAGAGTACAGCCAGACACTAGAAAAACCATCATTCCTAAAATCAACATAGAAAGATATAGCATCAAAAGAATGTCCAGATGCATGAGACAACCTCTGTATCTGCTTCCTGCAGAGTAAGTATTATGCCATTAATATTAACAAATACTTTGAAGATCTCAAATGAAATCTCTGTGTAAGTTCTAAGTATAATTTTTATTTCCTCTAATTATACAATGAAAACATTATTTCTAGTGTTTCTAATTATAGCAGTCTGGATTACTAAAATTATAAAATGAACTGTTTCCATTAACCAATGTAGCCTTAAGCAGATACATATAAAGTGAGTTTTCCAAATGGAACTGTGCACAGTATCTAAAATTAATATGGACACTAGGTGCAGAGCAATTCACAAACACCCTCATATTTCCTCACAAGCATTCCTGAATTTTTAACAGTAACCTCAAGATATATTTCAGTACACTTGGTGAAAATCAAAACCTTGTCCATTCTGTAGCAAAGTCCTTTATAACCAACAGAGAGCAAATACTAGAAAATATTTATGTTCTCATCACATATCCTGCAAGAAGATGGTTCTCACACTGCCTTTGAGACCAAAGTTTTTCATACAGCATTACTCAAATAACATTTATTATATATAATGTTCCCATGTTCTGATTCTCATTCAATGAAAAATTAAAAAAAAAAATCTTTGTTCCTGCTTTGCTGAGATTACAAAAGTCTAGAAAAGTATTTAACAAAATGGCTTTCCCTTTCATCTGGATCCTAACCCTCTGAAGAAAAAGAAACATCTATTAATTTATCCCTTAAATTAGCATTCTCTTCCTGAATCAAAGGCCTTTGTAGTAGACAATGAGTTTTACTTGTAATAAAAATGAAATTACTTCAATAAATAAAAGTTTATTCTTCACATACTCAGGTTATCAGGAAGCTATGAAGTTAAGAGTGAGGGAATATTTCTCTACGGAGTCAAAACCAATAAGCTAATAATTCACCATTTGATAAATCATTTTGACTTCTTAAACACAGTGTTAAGAGGGTTTGTTGACTTTTCTAGAGTAAAAGGCCAATGACCTCTCTGTCTCTATTAAGGGACTTACTTTCTATGAAGTCAGAATGAAGTGCAGTGAGATATTTTGCTTAAAGAATTAGAGTTCATTTAATCTGTAAATAATTACCAAAAGTCTGTTCATGCTTGTTCCTGGGTACACAGGGAAGTTTCTCAACCCCCCTTGCAGTTAAGTGTGACAGAATGACTGTATTTTTGTCAATTAAATATAGATGGAAGAGATGTCATCACTTCCAGACCTGAGTCATGGGATTTTCCTATGTATAAGCCTTATGCTTTCTCTCAATCCAGCAGCTGCATGAAGACTCTGGAGTGGGGTAGAGTCAAAAAATGCAAGAGAACTGGGCCTCCAAATGATGATGTGGAACAGGTCATTGGAGAACACACAGCTGTGTGCATGTGCCTACATAAACATGGGTGTGTACACATATGCATGCATATACAGGCACACAGTGACAGGAGCAATGCGTTTGTGTGTGTGAAGTCACTAAGATATTTAGTTGTTTTGGAGAAGACCTTACTGCTGCTCACAAATATTTCTTTTCTTCTGTTTCTATGTTCATGAATAAAATGTTCTTCTCTTCCTCCTTGAACTTAGTTGTGGTCACGTGAACTGTTTTAGCCAATGACATGGGTGTAGCTATGATGAGAGTCACTTATTTAGAATGCATTTAATTGGTGATATAATGGTCTTCAGAGAAATAAATCAGTGTTTCTTTAAGTCTCTGAACTGTGTGGGCTTTGTGTTTCTGTAGAATAAATAGTGGATCTGACTTCTTTTTTAATTTTAATTTTAGATTCAGGGGGTGCATGTGCAGATTTCTTACAAGTGTATATCGTGTGATGCTGAGTTTGGGCTTCCATTGATCCCATCACTTAGTGCCCAAAGGAAGTTTTTCAGCCCTTTCTCTTCTTCCCTTTCTTCCTCCTTTTGAAGTCCCCAGTGTCTATTGTTCCCATCTTTATGTCTGAATGTAAACAACATTTAGCTTCCACTTATAAGTGAGAACATGTGGTATTCAGTTTTCTGTTTCCGCATTAATTTTCTTTGGATAATGGCCCCCAGCTACATCAATACTCCTTCAAATGACATGCTTTTGTTCTTTATATGGTGTTATAGTGTTCTATGGTGTATGTGTACCACATTTTCTTTATCCAATCCACCACTGATTAGCACCTATGTTGATTCCATATCTTTGCTATTGTAATTAGTGCTGTGACAAATATACAAGTTAGGTTGTGTTTTTGGTAGAACAATTTATTTTCCAGTAATGGAATTTCTGGGTCAAATGATAGGACTGTCTTAAATTATTTGAGCAGGCGACACTATTCTTGAATCAGTTAAGGCAGACTTTGAACAAAAAACCATAAAAATAGACAAAGATGGTAACTACATAATGATAAAGGGTTCAATTCAATAAGAAGACTTACCTATCCTTAATACATCTGACTTTAGAAGTTTGTTTCAGGAGTAGCCTGTCTTCACTATTTAAAGATGCAAGAATCATTTCTAAAACTTGATTTCCCCATCTAATAAATTGCTGAATACAACTTGCAAAAGTGAATATCCTACTCTGAGAAAGGTAGTATTCTGATTCTGAAATTTAGAATCTCACTTTTAAGAGAAGAACTCTTCTGTGCTTAGTAATTTTAAACTCTAAGAGAATAGTTTAAGAAAAATTCTCATTGATTAAAATATGTGGAAATTAAGCTATACATTTCTCCTTTCTAAATTCCTCTCTCACTGTGTAGGTGCCTCAAATCTGTGAAACATACAACATGTTACACATGTTACATGACAGGTAATATCAAAGGAGCACCTTTAAAATAGCCTGATGCATTCCTTGCACATAGATTCTAATTCATGAAGTCTCATCATTCTAGTGCACTTCAAGCACCACCTTTCCCTTTACTGTGTAATTCTCTTGTCATTCCTAAGGCTGGTTGAAGAGGCCTTCTCCCTTATTCCAGTGTTAGCCACATCCCAAAATAGAAGCCTCTCCAGCGTGCATCACCACACTATTCTCTTCCCACACTGCTCTGTTCTGCTTCTAGAGTGTCTCAAGGTCCCACTGTTGCCTGCATCTGACTCTTTCTGGATGCAATATAGCAGAGTGGAGAGCAGCCTCTGAAGTCAGATACGATTTCAAATTTCAGTCATGCCATTGATCAATTACACAAATTTGAATCAACTGCCTAACCATTACAATCTCATTTACAGAATGACAGGCTCCTTTTCCATATATACAATGACTGATTTCTCAATAAATTGATCATTTAGCTATAGCAATAGTTACCAAATTTGATTCCCTTTTTCCAGCTTAACCCTATACTTTTATTCAATCCAATCTACAGACAGTAACAAAATGTTTCCTTCATGTTAAAATGTCTTATGCTTCCCTACTTTAAATTTTTCATTTCAGATCTTTTTTTTTTTTTTTTTTTTTTTTTAATTTCAGCTTGTTCTCTCTTGGCCTCTTATCTTTCCAAAGACCCTTGCTGTAAATTCCCTAAGCCAAACTTAGGTCAAATAACCTGCTTAAAATTTCCAAAAGGACCCATAACTTCCTATGTATATGTGTAAAACCATCTTGTTTTTATACATATAATCTACCCTGTCTAGACCGCAGACTGTCTTTTTGTTTTCCATCTTGCTCATTCCTACTTTAAGACCCAGCTCTGTGGTCCTGATTTCGCTGGTCTGTGCATCTAAAACGTCTTGGACATCCCTCTGCTCAGCATG
This sequence comes from Sapajus apella, assembly GCF_009761245.1. NCBI lineage: Eukaryota > Metazoa > Chordata > Mammalia > Primates > Cebidae > Sapajus > Sapajus apella. Next base: position 2,047,359 of record NW_022436985.1, read on the forward strand.
TACCACAAAAATTGCATTTGTTTATGTGCTGGCCTCTTTTCTCTTTACTGGAAACTTCAGAGCTTTGTATAATGTTTTCATATCTGTCTCTTGAACATCTAGAATATTATCTGCCACTTAATAGGTGTCTGTATTCGTTTTCTCGGACTTCCTTAACAAACCACAAGCTGCTGGTTTAAGCAACACAGATTTACTGTCTTATAGTTCAGATGTCTCGAAGTTGGAAATCAAGGTGTTATAGGGTTGGTTTCTTCTAAGGGCTGTGAAAAAAGATCTGTTCTGCCTCTCTGGCTTGTGGATGACTGTTCATGTTCACTGGACATTCTCCCTCTGAATGAGTCTGTCTTCAGATTTCCTGTTTTTATAAGTATACCAATGATATTGGATTATGGCCCATCCTAATGACCTCATTTTACTTGATTACTCTGTGTCCACATATGATCACATTCTGAGATACTGGGTATTAGGACTTCAATATTTGACATTTTAGGAGACACAATTCCATCCATAACAGTGACCAATACTTATTGAATTTATGGATGTATGGAGGTTAAGGGGAGGCATTAATCTGTTACATACAACTTTACTTAATTAGGATATATATGTATTAGTTACATGGCTATATATCACAAAGGTAACATAAGAACTATTTTATATCAGAATATAAGATCCTGAGAGAGAAGAAAATAAAACTTTTAACAGGTATCTTTAGCCCTTGGATGTAACCTCTTTTGCTGCACTGATTCGAAGTTTATGAAGCCATTTATTTCTCCCTCAGCTGGGGCTTCTCTGCTCTGTTAATTTTCATCCCGTTCCTCCTTTATTCAATTTTTTAAATCTTTAAAACTACAGTGGATTCTGAGTATACCACAGAGAAGAAAATTCAATACTCTGCCCACTCAGCAAGCCCATCCTATGGAATAATGGCATTCATATAAGAAAATAACACTTATACAAATTATGGTTTGTCATAGGTTTGCAAAGCCTGTAAAGCCTCTGGGAATCAAGATATATTGAAAAATCCATTCTGCTAGCTACATAAAAACACTTAAAAGCACCAAGATTCTTTGTGCCAAGTGGAGAAATTGCAAGGAAAGGTGAAAGGATATTACTATATAGTAAGGCATTTGCTTTTCACAGGTTTTCCTTTATTTTTATTAAATTTCCATGGTTCTGGCATAGTGATTTCACTTTGCATAAAAGCCTAATGTCACAGCATAATGTATATCTAAAAATCATTACTGGATTTTTAGATAGGATCCAATTATGTTGTACATTTCCCTTCTCATCTAATCATCACAAATAACCTAAAATAGATCATGCATTAAAACTGTTTGTACATAAGATTGGTACCTAGAGTTTCATGCAGTATATAATGGTTCTTCAAGAGTTCAGAATAAATATTTAAGCCATATAATAATCATGCATTTCCTTTGATGTAGATTCTGGAAGAAATATCAACACTGTGTACTAGGTACATTACAATGATCATGTCTCATTGCCAAAAATGTAAGTGGCATGATAGATCTAATTATTTAAAGTGTGAATACATCTATCACACATAAACATGTTTTATTTGATATGCATTCATAAGCACACATGTATTTTTAATATATTAGCCAGTGAGAAAATCGCCCACACTCTTTTTAAGAATGTTCCTTAAGGGAGTAAATCACCCCAACTGTTCTAGGTTGGAATCTCATGGAGGCAAGGAGAACATTTACCCAAGTATGAAGAGGGGTGGGCACAGAACCAGCCCCTGAGCTCTCACTGCCATCTCAGTGCCACCATGATACTCAGTAGATTTATGTATTTGTAAACAGAAAAATCTTCCTTAAGAGAACCTAGGTGAAAGGTGGCCATACTCAGCCACCTTGAGCTATGGGAGAATTAGGCTGTGCCACACACTGTGCTGCAGCAAGAAGCTATGACAGTGATAAGCTGATACTGGATTTCTTAGTATTTGATTTGGGAAGCCCAGATGAACCCCGTGTTAAACCGTGAAATTGCCTGAAGTACTGGAAGAGGGTTTCCGCAAGAAGATAATAATAAACTTCTTATTAATGAGATGTAGGGGTGCTCAAACATTTCAGTAGAAATTTAGAAGAGATGTGAGAGCATTTGCAGTTTGAACTTGGGGAGTTCAGGACAGTCGTACATACATTCAGGCATCACATGCATGCATGTATTCACATGCATGTTTCTATGATCTGGGTTTTTCATCCCAGCTACTCAATCAGCCAAACCTGGAGCAATAAAAATTTCAAGAATAAACAAAAATTAGAAATGTCAACAATGTAATTAGCATCAGATGGTTCTGCCCAAGGTAAAAGATTACAGAAGACCTCCGGCATCAGCTGTGTAGTCTCTGCTTGCGCTTTAGTTGGAGAGACAGGTGGATATTTTGAGCTCTGTTAAGCAGTAAAGTTTTTATGTGTCTCTCTGGAAATGAATTTGGATTGACAACTAGTCTGTCATCAGCTGCTTGGAAATACTGAAGCATTTGGTAAATAATGCAGACAGATTCCCATCAGCCTTCTCTATATTGCAGTCTTTGTTGCTTATCTAACACAAAGATTTGTTTGTAATTAAACTGGAGTTTTGAAAGAAGACAAGTTGAGGAGTGGATACAAATTAATTTGATCATGGAGTGGAAGTACTAGATAAATATAAAAGCTTCCAATGTCAGGAGACAAAGAACAGAGCATGAGAAACAGCAGAAAAGACTGCCCTGTGTTGTGCCATCGTATTTCAGGAGACAGAAGATAAGCTTTATTCTGAAGCTGTTTCTAAAGCAAAGTGGAATATAGCCTAGTGTTTAAAAGAGGCTTTACTTTCTTCTACAAAGTCCAATTTGGCAAAACTAGATGGAATCATATGAGTCTGAGCTGACCGAATAGTTACAATTAATTCAAGAATTGCTTTTAGCAAAATTTGAGCATTTTGCAAGCTAAAGGGTTGGATTGACTCACCAGAGTAATGTGCTGTCATTAATGCACTGACCTTGAAATAAAGGACACGTCTTGGTAAAGGAGCTCTCTGAGGAAACAAAAATATATTGATACTAGTTACAGGGTGATTTATTTTGGTGGATAGTGGCAAAATAGAGGCTGAGAATATCAGAAAAGGAAACTAGACAAATGCCACTTCTTCATTCTGACCAACAAACTGAGGATTTAATCTAAATATTAACAGAAGTGCATATACCTACGTATATTTATTTATGTATAAATAGTAGAGAGGTTGACCATTTTTGCTTATGAATTTACGAAATTCTGCCAATCTTCTAGCAAATTTTTGTCAGACTGAGAAAAGTAACAACGCTTGTTTCGTGCTATTTATTATCATTATGCTAACTTCCTGACAATTCTGGAAGGTAATAGAGCACCAATTTAAAAAAAAGTTTATTCTAAAATCATTATTAATTCCAAAATGTCATTAGGAAAACCAGTGACAGTGGAATTTTTCTTTTCTCTTTTTTTTTTTTTTGAGTCAGAGTCTTGCTTTGTCGCCAGGCGCCAGAGACTGGAGTGCAGTGGTGCGATGTCGGCTCACTGCAACCTCTGCCTCCTGGGTTCAAGCAATTCTCCTGCTTCAGCCTGGGACTACAGATGTGCCCCGCTAATTTTTGTATTTTTTTAGTAGAGACGGGGTTTCACCATGTTGGCCAGGGTGGTCTTGATCTCTTGAACTCATGCTGCGCCCGCCTTGGCCTCCCAAAGTGCTGGGATTACAGGTGTGAGCCACCGCACCTGGCCAACAATGGAATTTTTCTATGCCCATGTAAAATCATTTAGGTGTCTATAGATTTGATTTAAATTATTTCCTCATATTTGTGTATCACTATAAACAGATATGGAGGATGAGATATAAGACATATTTTAAATGGAAATAATGTATTGCTTTGGGAAAATTCAAGACAACTAGTGCCTCAAGACCTCCAGATCTTGAGATTTAAGAAAACTGGGGCCAGGCATGGTAGCTTATGTCTGTAATCCCAGCACTTTGGGAGGCCAAGGCTGGATGGATCACAAGGTCAGAAGTTTGAGACCAGCCAGACCAACATGGTAAAACTCCGTCTCTACTAAAAATTCAAAAATTAGCCAGAAGTGGTGGCAGATACCTGTAGTCCCAGCTATTTGGGAGGCTGAGGCAGGGGAATCGCTTGAACCCAGGAGACAGAGGTTGCAGCAAGCCAAGATCGCATCACTGCACTCTAGACTGGGCCACAGGGCGAGACTCCGTCTCAAAAAAAAAAAAAAAAAAAAAAAAAGGGAAAATGGGATCCCAAAGAACTAATGGCTAAGCCAGCACCTTCAATATTCTTGTGGGTATTCCTGCCCCTACATGTCAACCTCAATTTCTGCAAAGAGAAACACCTAGGACAGAGTTTGGAGACAGCAAGAAATATGGCAATATTGGGCAAACTCCTTACTTACTTAGGAATTTGGCTACTCTTCATGTCTTCTTTTGAAAAGGAGGAAATAATTTTCCTGGGGGTTAAGATCTCTTATTTAGCACAGGAGTCTCCAATTTTTAATAACATAAACTTAATAATGAAAAATTATAGGCTCCTTATGTTGTAGCAGTTGTTCTCTTAGAATCTATTGATTAAGACAATTCATAATAATATAAAACTCTCTGTAAAATCACTATGCACTAAAAGAATATAGATTTTATTAATATTCATGCATCCATATTCATTATTCATGCTGCATATTTTATTAGGGCTAAATTAAGATGAAACTGACAGTGCTTTGTGTACATAGTTGGATGCTCTTCTTCGAGTACCTGGTACCCCACTGCTTCTGAACTCTTGCTCCAGTCCATTCACTTTGCAGTAAGTTATTTTTCTCACTCAGAATTGCTCTCCATCGCTTACCCTATTCTCTTCTCACCATAGTCTATCCTCAAGCATAGTGATCCTCTTAAATTGTCAGTCTGATCGTGGCATTCCTCTTCTCATAACCTCCTATCTCAGAATATAAGTGGTATCATTGCCATGCCCGTAAGATATACAGGATGGCGTTTCCCCCGCTTGGCATCATCAGCTAGTGCTCTCTCACCCTCTCACCCAGTTCCAGACACATTGTCCTCATTGCTCTTTCCTTGATAATAGACCTTAACCACTCCCACCACAAAGCTTGAATGTGAAATGGCTATATTCTGGAATATTCTTTCACTTCCTTATCATTTGAAACAATATAAAAGTGATTCATTTATTGTCTGAGTTTAGCTATTTTATTGAATATGTTAGCCAATAAGAAATATTTTATTAATGGCATTATAAGGCAGGAAAGCATACATTTATGTGTTTTTATTTACCACTATCTCTCCTGGCTAGAAGAGTGTCTGGCACAAGATAAGTATTCAATAAATATTTGTGAACAAATGATTAAATAAAAGAATTAGTTAAAAATATGTGATATGTCTTTAAAAGTTTTTGGAGAGCCTGAAAGACTTTGAGGATGTGAAAGGGCATTTTTCTAAAAACACTGATTTTCTGCTAACTTAAACTGAAATTCTTAATTAAGAAATAATTTTAAATCTTTTTCAAGATGGGGTGGAGAGAAAAATATTAAAAATACAAAATACAGTTCATTAAAAAATAATAATAATACCTAACTTGTATATAGAATTTATTATTTCCAGACATTCATGCATTCATGTAACTACTATACATATACATATATATATATATATATATAAACACATTTGAGCCATAAAAGTATCCTATGGGGTATGAATTGTTATTTAATCTAAATTTCACAGAAAAGGAAACTGTGCATAGAAAAGCGATATGACTTTCCCCAATTCACAGTGATTGTAAGGGCTAAAGATGTCACGTGGACACTCTGGCTTCTGCATTTTTATTTGTGTATTAGTCAGGATTCTCCAGAGAAACAGAAGCAATACGAGATATAAAGTATATAAGAGGAAAGCTATTGTGAAAATTGGCTCACTTGATTATGGAGGCTGGAAATTCCCACAATATACCATCTGCAAGCTGGAGACCCAGGAAAGCCAGTAACATACTTTGTCCCTAGTCCAACAATCTAAAAACTGAAGTGATTGGGGCAGGGGTGAGGAGCAGCCACTGTAAATACTGGAGTCCAAAGGCCAGAGAACCAGGAGATCTGATGTCTGAGGGCAGGAGATGGAGGTTCCAGCTCAAGAAGAGAAAGAGTTTGCCCTTCCTTCACGTTGGAGCCCTCGCATGTTGGACAGAGCCCACCCACATCGGTGAGGAATGATTTTCTTTACCCAGTCTACTGATTCAACTACCAGTCTTTTCCAGAAACATCATAACTGTTAATCACCATATTGCAACACTGATTATTTTAGCTTTCGTTCTCTCTCTCTTTCTCTCTCTCCCTCTCACTCTTTCTTTCCTCTAAGCTGCACTGCATATGTTAGGCAAAGGTAAAACTTATTTAGACTACAAGTCTCTGTGTATCTGGCAACCTAAAGTACAGTCTGGAAATTATCATTTTAGTTCAGTTAATATCATATTACATTATAATCTTAAGTCATTCACAAATTTAATTCTAAAACCAAATCTGATGAGAAAGAAAAAAAAACATATATTAAGTATGGTTCTTCTACAATCAGATTGTTACATTAAAAGTATCAATAATTATACCTTTTAAATTTCCTATTATAATAGCTTATAACTATTGAAATGTAATTGAATACCTGTAAATGCTCTCATTTGAATGACTATTCCATTTAACTTGATATTTGCCTACAGATAAGTGCTATGTTTCCTAATGATTTCTAAATAGGATAAATATTACAACATATCTGCCATCTATTAAACCAGCAGAAAAAGTCTATAAAAAATAATAATTCAACACTGAATACAATTAAAATGGAAAGCAAGACTGTTATTTCATTACAAGAGACAAGAAAGAACACCAAAAAGTCAAAAGAGCTGGAACTAAGATAAAATCTGAGAAAGAACTTAAGATAGGAGGCCTTTATACAATGGTCAAGATCATCTGAGTCAGAAGCTTGAATAGTCCATTAACTGTGGGTCTTTCTACCCTAATCACTATAGGAAAGTATTCTAGGATATAAGAAAGGAATTTACTTATCTTAACCAAGTCCACAAAAAGCAGATGGGCTCCTTATTACCTACAACTCACAGAATGGTTACAACCCAAAGTGGGCAGCATAATGTTTTAAACTCATACTCCTCTGAGCCCTCAATAACTATTTTTCCTTACTCTATCCTAAGATACTCTCATTCTGCCATTCTTCAGTTTTCAGTACACTAACATTTACCTACTCCTATCATGTGAATCACATTTTCCTGTGTATTTTCTTATTTATCCCATCCATAAACCTTGTTTTATTGCAAAGATAGACATATGATGTTCTCCCAGGAACTCCTAGTTTAGTTGGGGAGGGTGACATGACTGTTTTGTGTGATAAATGCAAAAATAAACACATGTACATTTTACAGAGGTAAGGTGGAGGATGTATAGATTGACCAGTGGAGGTATTATCTGCAAAGATTTTCTAAACAATGCAATGCCTAAGTTGGAGTGTGAATGTACTTTTTTTTTTTTTTTTAAATTTTCATCAGTAGGAAGGATAGAAAAACATTCCAGAAAGAGGTAACAAATAGCGTGAAAAATGTGAAAGCATAAAAGGAATAGAATGTATTGGAAACTTGAAAAAAACTCAGATTTCCTGAAGTGTAAGTGAAATACAAAGCCTTAGAAAATTGATTTAGGAGATAGCAGTTAAGTAAGAAAACACTTCAGATGTCATGGTGGCGGGTGATGTGGTCTTCTCCAGCACTTGGGAGGTAAAGACTAAACTTGAGTTTTAGAGATGTCTTTAAATTTCTCTTTGGCAGCAGAATGAATTATGGATGATTTCTCAGTTAGAAAGCAGCAGTGAAAATAGGAAGTAACAAAAGGCATTTCAAAGTAAAAGAGATTTGCTAAATAGTTAGCTATTGGGTACGAAGGGTTTATGTAAGATGGTTCTCAATTTTCTTGTATGGGCATTAAAATGAATCTACATTATGGTTTACTAAGAGAGTGAATATGAGATAAAATATTTTGGGAAAAAAGATGTTTTCTTATTTTAGACACTTTAAATGTGTGGGCCATCCATATTAAGATCCATTTGGATATTAAGTTTACTTATTTTTTTTTTGTTTTAAAAACCTTAATTTCCAGGATAAAGAATAATTAAAGCTAAAGAGTTTTACATCTTGAAAGTAACGTTACATTTATGTAGAAATTTGAAATAGAAAAAGTTCTTGTTTTCTTTTTTCAGAATTGTTATTGCTTAATAATGATTCTAATGCAGCCATAAAAAAAGAATGAGTTCATGTCCTTTGCTGGAACAGGGATGAAGCTGTAAACTCATTCTCAGCAAACTAACACAGGAACAGAAAAGTAAACACTGCATGTGCTCCCTTATAAATGGGAGTTGAACCAGAACACATGGAACGGGGAGGGGAGTATCACACACCAGAGCCTGGCAGGGGTTCAGGGGCAAGGGAAGGTAGAGTATTAGGACAAATACCTAATGCATGCAGGACTTAAAACCTAGATGACAGTTGATGGGTGCAGCAAACCACCATGGCACATGTATACCTATGTAACAAACCTGCAGCTTCAGCACATGTATCCGAGAACTTAAAATGGAATAAAATCAATAATAAAAATAATTATAAGTATGTAGCTATGGAATAGAAACCTTCTTGTGCAATTGGCTTTTAGAGACATTGAACTTTGCAAAATATTTTTTTTCCTGTGACTAGTACCAAGATGAATAGCATGGTTTCTCTTAGGTCTTTTACCTTTGTTCGTGATTATCATGAAAAACAAAGTCTCTCAAATAACTCAGCTGAAAGTCAGCACACAGGCATTTTTATTTTGGGGAAAAGTGCTAGTTTCTAACCTTGTGACAACAATTATACAAAGTAAAGAACCTGTAGGCTTTCCTGGTTACCTAATTTATCCATCTGAATAGCTACATGATAGGAATGCCTGAACAGACCAGAAATTTGGAAGAGAGGAATGGAATTGGGATGTAGATTAGGGTGGGATCAGATTCACAAACAGTTTTGCAAGCAGAAGGAGGAAATAATGAATACTGAATTAGCCAAAGGCAAGTCAGCAAGAAAAAAACGGGGACATGATGAGAAAACCCCAGAATAATAATGTGATGGTATTATTACATGTTTTTTAAAGAAATAAGAAAAATGACAAAAAGTATAAAAGCTAATTCAAGTCTTTGCACTTTGACAAAAAGTACAAAAGACACACTATATATGTCTCTGGGTTTTGTGAATGTCAACATTGTTTATGAATAAAATAAGAAATTTATTTGCTTTCATTGAACACTTTTGGTGTAACCTGCTATTCTTTTATAAGTTTGGGTTCAGTTTTCTTTTGTGTTTTAATATCCCTCTTCCCTATGGATGTATGATTCCGAATTTGATATGTGGAAGAACAAATCACGCAGATGTCTAGAATTCTTATCTTTTCTCCCAGTAGATTTGTTTTTAATTCACTCTCCCACCCTTGTACTTCTAACCTCCTTAATAAAAATGAAATCCCTTTTTATTCATTAGCATTTTAATAGAAAAAGAAGACTACAGTAATAGTATATTCTATGTCCATATGCTATGTTAAATAGGACAGAGCATTCCGTAATTCCCAGAAGAAAACTTTCATGCAGACTAAATACAGCGTTTTGATTGTATCAGTACCGGATATGGTACTAGCCACAAAGCAATTATGGTGAAGACACCTAAATTTCTAAAATTAACATTTGATAGTATTTCCTAGGTTGTAAGACTATATGGCATTTGCAAAATTCTTTGAACTATTATGAGGCACAATTGAAATATAACTATTTTATATCTAACAAAATCCTAATGTAAAACAGCTATTGCAGTTCTCCCTCAGGCTATACAGGGCTGTGTCAGCCATCCCAACAATGCTCCAAATTTATTACCTCGGAAAAGCTAACATATTAACATGTTTCGAAATCTGTCTTTCTCTTTGAAAAGTATATTTATTGAAAGCCTCTTGTCAAGCACATTATAGTTTACAATGTCCATCATGAGTCAAAGAAATCGTTCAACTATGTTCCATCCAATGATCCTCTAAGTACAAGACTGTGACACATATACTCAGTTGGCTTGGGGATGGAGAAATCGTCAAGGAAAAAATAGATAAAGGACTAATAAATGATTTGCCATAATGTATAGGCTTTATTAATATAAAAGAGATAAGTAAATGGAAAAAGCAAAACCTAGGTATACCCAGCTATTTTTATTTGATATTTTGATTTATTTTTTAAAGCATATGTGGGATTACAACAGTTTTCAGTTTCTAGTCAATTTGATGGCTGCTTTATGATTAATATTTGAAGCAGCTAGGCATGTATTCCCAATTTAGAAATAGTGCTACCTCTCCACCTTTGAAATATCATCATCTTCTATGTCCAGTGGGCCTCTATGAAAAAGCTTTACAAAAATGAAGGATTTAATAAAGATCTGCATGAGAAGAACGGGCATCTCATTACCTTAGACCTTTCTGCTTTCAATATATCTTTATTTGGCAACCTTATAGCTCCTATTTACCTATTAACAATAATAAAAACAATCAAAGATAATAATTATCTTTGGAGTGATATGTTTTGCAGATAATAATGATCCACATAAATTTTCTTATTTTGCTTTCTGACAAGTAAATGGCACAGGTTTAATTATTACTATATTATGGATAATTAAACTGAGGCTCAATTATCTATCCACAGTCACTCAGCAATTAATGGTGAAGATTAAACATGAATCCTGATCTTCCAATTCCTGATCCAGATCTCTTCTCTGTATATTTATCAAATATTTCATGTCAAAGACACTTAGAATGAACCAATCGAAAGCTTATTACGTAGTTGAATAGAGTTGCTCTTCTTGGGACATAAGATTTCTACCTCATTTCTCTTTCTCTTTCTAGGTCAGTTTTAGTCATAATTTCTCTCAAGACTGCCTTGTTTTTATATGGATCTCTTGTTCATATAATTAGTGTATTAGCATTCTCTAGAGGGACAGAACTAATAGGATATCTAGATAGATAGATATAGATAGATAGATAGATAGATAGACAGACAGAGTCAGTCTGTCGCCTAGACTGGACAGAGAGAGAGAGAGAGAAAGAGAGAGAGAGAGGCTCAGTCTGACTCTCTCTATATATTTATACATACATAAGAGAGAGAGAGAGAGAGCCATAGGTGGTGCTATATGTATCAGCCTCCCAAAATTCTGGATTACAAGGCATAGGCCACCACACTCAGCCGAGGCTCATTTATAAAAGCTTTGTGAAGTTTTTTTCTTTGAATCTGGTTTGAAAAGTGGTCTTTGAGGGAGTCCAGATGTCATGTGGTAAACAACAACGGTGAGAAAATTGAAAGTGAAGACTGCCCAGTCAGAGTCATTACTGAATAATGGATGTTAGCCACAGACAAGTGAATGTAGATTGGGAAGAGAAGAAAGGGTTGCAGATGGGACACTGAGATACCAGAAGAATGGAAAAATGTCCAAAGATGTTGGCTAAGATTTCTGATGCTTTGGTTAAAGTCTTAAAGAGAACTGGAACACCAGGAGTTAAAGAATAAAGCCAAACCCTGATCTTTAATTCCTGGTCATGCTGGGTCAACTCTGGTCCTGGCATGGCAAAGCCCCAGCAAGCACACATTTCCTTGACCACTCCACCCTGACCCCAAATCTTCCTCATCCCAATCCTAATAGTGATTGATATGGTTTGGCTCCGTGTCCCCACCCAAATCTCATATTGAATTGTGATCCTGAATGTTGGAGGTGGAGCTTGGTGGAAGGCGACTGGATCATGGGGGTGGTTTCTAATGGTTTAGCACCATCCTCCTAGCGCTGTTTTGTGATGGAGTTCTCACCAGATCTGGTTGTTTGAAAGTGTATAGCACTTCCCCTTTGCTCTCTCTTCCACCTGCTCTAGCCATGTAGGACATGCCAGCTTCTCCTTCTCCTTCATCCACGATTGTAAATTTTCTAGGACTTCCCCAGCCACACTTCTTGTATAGCTTCTGGAACTGTGAGGCAATTAAACCTCTTTTCTTTATAAATTACCCAGTTTCAGGAAGTGCTTTATAGCAGTGTGAGAATAGACTAATATAATCGCTTTGCTGTCAAAACTGCCTCTGCATCCACTGGAATGGCCAGCTTCTTGACCAAAGAGCCCTCAGCAACCTTGCAGTTCCCACTATCCAAACTTCTGATTTTGACCGTGAAGAACCCTGGCATTCAACCTCCCTATTCCCACTCTATAACTTCAGACTCTGTCTATTCATTTCTTCCCATCAGTGTTAAAACATGCTTAATCTTTCCATCTGAAGATAGTACTTTTGGACTAGAAATTTCCATCCAGCTCCTATTCTTTTCCCATTCGCAGCCAGACTTTTGAAATAATTGCCTTCACTCTGTCTTGCTATGTTGCCTCCCACTCATGATGCAATTGGCAACAATCTGCATTCCATCACTATAGATTAATTTGCCTTTTCTAAAATTCTTCATGAATAGAATAACATAGTATGTTCTCATTTTCATCTGGCTACATGTAAACAACATAATTAATTTGACCTTCATCCATATTGTTGCATATATCAATAATTTGTTTTTTCTTCTTTTAAGGACAATTTGAGTATCATTTTAACCTGTTGAATGGCATTTGTTTTCTTTCTTGGTTTTGGGCTATTGCAAATAAAGCTGTTAAGAAGATTTGTGTACAAATCTTTGTGTGAATGTATGCTGTGTTTTATCCTGTGTAAGTACCAAGAATTGAAATGGCTGTATCGTATGTTTGTTGTAAGTTTCGCTTTTCAAACAAGTTACTAAACTGTTTTCTCAAAGTTGTTAAATTTCCACCAGATATGTATCAGCATTCCTTTGCTTGACACCAATGCCAAAACTAGGTATGGTCAGACTTTTTAATTGTAGACATTATAGTTAGTATATATAGGAATATCTTTGTGTTAGTCCATTTTCATACTGCTATAAAGAACTACCCAAGACTGGGTAATTTATTAATATAAAGGAAAGAGGTTTAATTGATTCACAGTTCAGCATAGATAGGTAGGCCTCAGGAAACTTACAATCATGGAGGAAGGCAAAGGAGAAGTAATGCACCTACTTCACAAAGCAGCAGAAAGGAGAAATGCTGAGTAAAGGGGGAAGAGCCTCTTATTAAACCAGGAGATCTCATGAGCACTCAATCCCTGTAGTGAGAATTGCATTGGTGGAACCACCCCCATGATTCAATTACCTCCACCTCATCTCTCCCTTGACACCTGTGGATTATGGCAATTATGAGGATTATAATTCAAGATAAAAGTTGAGTGGGAACACAAGGCCTAACCATATCAATCTTAACGTAGTTTTAGTTTATATTTTCTTAATGACTGATAGTATTAAACCAATTTTTCACATACTGACATCTATATTAAGCAGTACAGATTTTAGCCCATTTTACATAAGGTTGTATATTTAGCCCATTTTATATTAGGTTGTAGGAACAGATTTTAGCCCATTTTATGTTACGTAGTATGTTTTGCAATTGTTTATTTGTGAGAAATCTTGACTTATTTAGAGTACAAGTCCTTTGTCCAATATTTGATTTGCAAATATAATCTCTGTGCCAATGTTTTGTCTTTCTCTTCTACAAACAGTGTCTTTTAAAGTGTAGCAGTTCTTATATTTGATGAAATTCAATTCAATTCATCAATACTTTTTCTTATGAATCATGGGTTTGGTGTTATATATAAGAAAGCTTTGTCTAACCCAGTGTCACAGAAAATTCTCCTGTGTTTTTTTCTACAAGTTATACCAGTATTATATTAGGTTTCACCATTAAGTTAATGATTGACATTGAGTTATTTTTTCTACATGGTGTTAGGTGTGGATTAAACAATAATTTATTTTGTAGTGGTGGTGTTTTTGTTTTCTTTCTATGATATTACTGTTGTGCTGGAAACACTTGTTGAATAAACAGTGTGTGCATTTATTTGATTTTTGTTCTTTTATTTCTCTCAACAGTGTTTTTTTAAATTTATTTTTTTATTGCATTTTAGGTTTAGGGGTACATGTGAAGAACATGCAAGATTGTTGCATAGGTACACACATGGCAGTGTGATTTGCTGCCTTCCTCCCATTCACCTATATCTGGCATTTCTTCCCATGCTATCTCTCCCCACCTCCCCACCCCCCATTCCTCCCCCATTTCCCCCCCAACAGACCCCAGTGTGTAGTGCTCCCCTCCCTGTGCCCATGTGTTCTCATTGTTCAACACCCACCTATGAGTGAGAACATGCGGTGCTTGATTTTCTGCTCTTGTGTCAGTTTGCTGAGAATTATGGCTTCCAGGTTCATCTGTGTCCCTACAAAGGACACGAACTCATCGTTTTTTATGACTGCATAATAGTCTTTGGTGTATATGTGCCACATTTTCCCTGTCCAGTCTATCATCGATGGGCATTTGGGTTGGTTCCAGGTCTTTGCTATTGTAAACAGTGCTGCAATGAACATTCGTGTAGTAGTATGAACATTCCATATAGTAGAACTATTTGTAACCCTTTGGATATATACCCAGTAATGGGGTTGCTGGGTCAAATGGAATTTCTATTTCTAGGTCCTTAAGGAATCACCACACTGTCTTCCACAATGGTTGAACTAATTTACACTCCCACCAACAGTGTAAAAGTGTTCCTATTTTTCCACATTCTCTCCAGCATCTGTTGTCTCCAGATTTTTTAATGATTGCCATTCTAACTGGCATGAGATGGTATCTCAAAGTAGTTTTGATTTGCATTTCTCTAATGACCAGCGATGATGAGCATTTTTTCATATGATTTTTGGCCTCATGTATGTCTTCTTTTGTAAAGTGTCTGTTCATATCCTTCACCCACTTTTGAATGGGTTTGTTTGTTTTTTTCTTGTAGATCTGTTTTAGTTCTTTGTAAATTCTGGATATCAGCCCTTTGTCACATGGGTAGACTGCAAAAATTTTTTCCCATTCTGTTGGTTGCTGATTCACTCTAATGACTGTTTCTCTTGCCGTGCAGAAGCTGTGGAGTTTGATTAGGTCCTATTTGTCTATTTTGGCTTTTGTTACCAGTGCTCTTGGTGTTTTGGTCATGAAGTCCTTGCTTACACCTATGTCCTGAATGGTTTTGCCTAGATTTTCTTCTAGGATTTTTATGGTGTTAGGTCTTATGTTTAAGTATTTAATCCATCTGGAGTTAATTTTAGTGTAAGGTGTCAGGAAGGGGTCCAGTTTCTGCTTTCTGCACATGCTAGCCAGTTTTCCCAACACCATTTATTAAACAGGGGATGCTTTCCCCATTGCTTGTTTTTTTCAGGTTTGTCAAAGATCGGATGGTTGTAGATATTTTGTGTTGACTCCGAGGCCTCCGTTCTGTTCCATTGGTCTATATCTCTGTTTTGGTACCAGTACCATGCTGTTTTGATTACTGTAGCCTTGTAGTACAGTTTGAAGTCTGGTAGTGTGATGCCCCCTGCTTTGTTCTTTTTGCTTAGAATTGACTTGGCTATGCGGTCTCTCTTTTAGTTCCATATGAAGTTTAAGGTGTTTTTTTCCAGTTCTGTGAAGAAGGTCATTGGTAGCTTGATAGGAATAGTGTTGAATCTGTAAATTACTTTGGGCAATATGGCCATTTTCATGATATTCATTCTTCCTAACCATGAACATGGAATGTTTCTCCATCTGTTTGTGTCCTCTCTTATTTCGTTGAGCAGTGGCTTGTAGTTCTCCTTGAAGAGGTCCTTTACATTCCTTGTTAGTTGTATTCCTAGGTATTTTATTCTCTTTGTTGCAGTTGTGAATGGCAGTTCGTTCTTGATTTGGCTCTCTTTAAGTCTGTTATTGGTATATAGGAATGCTTGTGATTTTTCCACATTGATTTTGTATCCTGAGACTTTGCTGAAGTTGCTTATCAGTTTCACAAGATTTTGGGCTGAGACGATGGGGTCTTCTAGATATACAATCATGTCATCTGCAAATAGAGACAATTTGACTTCCTCCTTTCCTATTTGAAAACCCTTTATTTCTTTTTCTTGCCTGATTGCTCTGGCTAGAACTTCCAGTACTATAATCAATAGGAGTGGTGAGAGTGGGCATCCTTGTCTAGTGCCAGATTTCAAAGGGAATGCTTCCAGTTTTTGCCCATTCAGTATGATATTGGCTGTTGGTTTGTCCTAGATAGCTTTTATTATTTTGAGATATGTTCCATCAATACCTAGTTCATTGAGGGTTTTTAGCATAAAGTGCTGTTGAATTTTGTCAAAGGCCTTCTCTGCATCAATTGAGATAATCATGTGGTTTTTGTCTTTGGTTCTGTTTAGGTGGTGAATTACATTTACAGACTTGCATATGTTCAACCAGTCTTACATCCCTGGGATGAAGCCTACTTGATCATGGTGGATAAGTTTTTGATGTGCTGCTGCAATCGGCTTACCAGTATTTTATTGAAGATTTTTGCATCTATATTCATCATGGATATTGGCCTGAAGTTTTCTTTTCTTGTTGAGTCTCTGCCAGGTTTTCGTATCAGGATGATGGTCTCATAAAATGATTTGGGAAGGATTCCCTCTTTTTGGAATATTTGGAATAGTTTCAGAAGGAATGGTATCAGCTCCTCTTTGTATGTCTGGTAGAATTCAGCTGTGAACCCATCTGGACCTGGGCTTTTTTTGAGTGGTAGGCTCTTAATACCTGCCTCAACTTCAGACCTTGTTATTGGTCTATTCAGGGTTTCAACTTCTTCCTGGTTTAGGCTTGGGAGGATGCAAGTGTCCAGGAATTTATCCATTTCTTCCAGGTTTACTAGTTTATGTGCATAGAGTTGTTTGTAATAACCTCTGATGATGGTTTGAATTTCTGTGGAATCTGTGGTGATATCCCCTTTATCGTTTTTTATTGCATCAATTTGGTTATTCTCTCTTTTCTTTTTTAGTAATCTGGCTAGTGGTCTGTCTATTTTGTTGATCTTTTCGAAAAACCAGCTCCTGGATTTATTGATTTTTTGAATGGATTTTTGTGTCTCTATCTCCTTCAGTTCTGCTATGATCTTAGTTATTACTTGTCTTCTGCTAGGTTTTGAGTTTTTCTGATCTTGCTCCTCTAGCTCTTTCAATTTTGATGCTAGGGTTTCAATTTTAGATCTCTCCTTGCTTCTCATGTGGGCACTTATTGCTATATATTTTCCTCTAGACGCTGCTTTAAATGTGTCCCAGAGATTCTGGTATGTTGTGTCTTTGTTCTCATTGGTTTTGAAGAACATCTTTATTTCTGCCTTCATTTCATTGTTTATCCAGTCAACATTCAAAAGCCAGTTGTTCAGTTTCCATGAAGCTGTGCAGTTCTGAGTTAGTTTCTGCATTCTGAGTTCTAACTCGATTGCACTGTGGTCTGAGAGACTGTTTGTTACGATTTTCGTTCTTTTGCATTTGCTGAGGAGTGATTTATTTCCAATTATGTGGTCAATTTTAAAGTAGGTGTGATGTGGTGCTGAGAAGAATATATATTCTGTGGATTTGGGTTGGAGAGTACTGTAAATGTCTATGAGGTTTCCTTGTTCCAGGTCTGAGTTCAGGTCCTGGATATCCTTGTTAATTTTCTGTCTGGTTGATCTGTCTAATATTGACAATGGGGTGTGAAAGTCTCCCACTATTACTGTGTGGCAGTCTAAGTCTCTTTGTAAGTCATTAAAAACTTGCCTTATGTATCTGGGTGCTCCTGTATTGGGTGCATATATATTTAGGAT
>NW_022436985.1:2065605-2121441 GCF_009761245.1 Sapajus apella
CCCGGCCCTGGTTTTTAGTTTCTTTGCATTGGGTTAGAACATGTTCTTTTAGCTCACCCACCTTCTGAAGTCTGATTCTGTCATTTCATCACACTCCTTCTCCATCCAGCCTTGTTCCCTTGCTGGTGAGGAGTTGTGATCTCTTTTAGGAGGAGAGGTGTTCTGGTTTCAGGTGTCTTCATCCTTTTTGTGCTGGTTTCTTCCCGTCTTTGTGGGTTTATCCACCTGTTGTCTTTGTTGTTACTGACTTTCAGATTGGGTCTCTGAGTGAACTTTCAGTTTGTGGATGCTGAAGTTACTTCTTTTTCTTAGCTTTCCTTCTAACAGTCTGGCCTCTCTGCTATAGGACTGCTGAGGTCCACTCCAGGCCCTGCTTGCTGGGGGATCACCTGCAGCAGCTGCAGAACAGTAAGTGTTGCTACCAGTTTCCTCTTCTGCTATCATTGTCCCAGTAGGATGCCCACCAAATGTCAATGTCAGTCTGTTCTCTCCTTAATGAAGTGACTCTTTGGATATACGGGGGTCAGGGAGCTGCTTGAGGAGACAGTCTGTCCTTTATTGGAGCTCAAGTCCTGAGCTGTGAGCTCCGTTGTTCATTCAGAGCTGTTGGGCAGGTACGTTTAGGTCTGCTGCAGCAGAACTCATAAACTCCCTTTTTTTCCCCCAGGTGCTCTGTCCCAGGAAGTTAGGGCTTTATTTATGAGTTTCTGTTGCGCTGCTGCCTTTTTTTTTTTCTTTCAGGGCTGCCCTGCCCAGCAAGGAGGCAGCCTAGTCACTGTCCGCTGCAGAGGCTTTGCTGAGCTGCTTTGGGCTCTGCCCAGCTGCCGTGTGATCTTCCCTGCAGTCCTGTTTATATGGGTGTAGTTAGAACTGCCTTGGCAATGGTGGCCTGCCTCTGTTATGGTGGACTCTCTGTGTAGTGGCAGGTTGCCTTGGCAACGGCAGGCTGCCTCAGCAACGGCGGGCTGCTTCAGCGATGGTCAGACTGCCTCCGTAGTGGTGGAGGGTCTCAGTAATGGCGGACGTCCCTCCCCCACAAAGCCAGACCGTCCCGGGTTCAGCTGTGCTTACTGTGAAACTCTCAACCCAGAGCGTTTTCAATTACTGTTTTTTTTTTTTTCGTGTGTGTGGGCAGGGGGTGGGACCAGCTGAGCCTGATCACCTGGCTCCTGACTCACAGTCTTTTTTTGTTGTTGTTGGTGAACGGTTGACTCTCTCCCAGGTGTTCCAGCCGCCTGTTGAAAAGGCACTGGGATCTCCATGCCGCGACTCACTGAACAGGCTGAAACAGCGCGCTGAGATTCCTGGCGGCTTTTTTGCCTAGAAATTTCCTGGCCTGGCTTGCTATTTCAGATGGGTGGGTGACTCTGCCATCTCAGGGCTCCAATCGCCAGCTAAGAGGGAACCCAGACCAGTGTCTTTTGTACGGAGAACCGCCGCGCCAGGGTGCGGGCAAAGCAGCCCTGTGGGCCGAAACAGTCACGCTGGCCGAAACAGCTGCACTGGCGACCCATGTGGCTCCTCCGCCTGGGAATCTCCTGGTCTGTGGGCAATACAAATCCATCTGGAAATGTGACATCCACTCACCCTCTGCACTTTCACTGGGAGCTGCAATCCTGAGCTGTTCCTAGTTGGCCATCTTACCCGGATCTCCTCAACAGTGTTTTATAGTTCCCAATGTGCAGCTCTTGAACATTTTGTCAGATAGATGCTTAAGTATTTCATACATTTAGATACTATCTTAAATGATATTCTTTTTTAAAATTATGTTATCTAATTGTTCGTTGCTACTATATAGAAATATAGCTGAATTATATATATTGATTTTGTATTATACAACCTTGTAAAACTCACTTATCGATTCTAGTTGCTATTTTGCAGATTCATAAGATTTTTTTCACATGGATGATTGTGTCATCTGCAAGTAAAGTCAGTTTTACTTCTTACTGCACAGGTTATCTATCTATCTGATCTGTTTATTTATCTATGTATCTTACCTTATTGCACTGACTAGAACATTCAATTCAATATTGAATAGAAGTCATGAGATCAGAGATCTATTCTTTGTTTTTAATATATGGTAAAAGCCTTTAGTCTTTCGATATTAACTAGAATTTTTTGTAGAATGCCCTATCACTATTGAAGAAGAAGTATCACTATTTGTAATTCAATGATTTTTTTTTTTTGGGTCAGGAATTGATGTTGAATATTTTAAGTGCTTTTTCTACATCTTCTAAGATGATCATGTAGTTTTTCTTTTTTAATCTTTTACTATGGCTGTAGCAGTCTGTGTCCAATTAGAAGATAGAAATCATGAAATAGGTTAAATGCAGGGGAAGTTTAAAATAAATAATTATTAATTATGATAAAAGAGTAACTAAAAATGCAAAAAAAAATCCCTAGATAATGTAACCTATGGCTAAGGGAGAGCACTGAAGGAAGAAAAAAATTGGAAGCAATTTAAAACAAGATGGAGGATGTATAGTTCAGTACATCAGAAAGAGGAGAAGTTTGCTGCTTTGGTCAAGCTTCTGGAACTGACCTTCTTTTATAGGACAAACAACAGGAAACTCTCCAGAATGTAGGTGGAGAGTAGAAAATCGGTAACAGGGTGTGAGCACACAGTGGGCACACACAGGGAATGAGATCCTTCCAAATGTCAGGTGAGCTGTGTAGGGTCTTGCAGAAAGAGTAGTAGTTTGGTCAGTGTAAATCTTCTGAGCTGCAAACAGGCTGCACAGGGACCATACAAGAACTAGAAGAGAGAGTGAGGGTAAAGGTGTAGGAAGGATGTCTTTGTCAATTTCCATGCTGAAAGGGCCTTGGAAAGATTATTTTCAGGTTGAGGCTACATGGTTCCAGAAGGACCTACTTCTAGGCTCACGGCTCATGTGGGTAAAACAGACATACTCGCACCCACACTTTCAACTTCTTTGCTGCAGCCAGACACTGAAGGAGGACTTCTTCTTTCTGCACTGTCCCCCCAGTGCTCTTTGCCAAGAAAATTTGATATTGTTTTCACATTAATTTAGTAAATGCTAACTATAATTCTCTTGTTTATCACAGGGCATATATTAGGAGTTCTGCTGAGAGGTGAGGGGCAAATTGATAACTAACGCAGTCCACCCCTTCGGCTATTTAGCTTGGATGTTCTCTTCCACACATATTTTAACTCTCTTTCAACAGTGAAACAATATAACCAGTTATTCCCTGTTAACAAGATGGATATAACTTTTTTAAAGGTGAAGAAATTCTCACTCGACTCCAAGTTGAAAACACACAAAATCTCAACAGCTTTTGTTTCCATTGCAGACAATATTGATTACCCCTTGAATTTAGTCACAGTCCTACTGAATATTCTGTTACCTGAAGACTAAATTGTAAAGTTCATCTCTAATAATTCATGCAGATAATAAGTTTTTGAAAAAGAAATGGGAAGGAGAGAGAAAATAACCAGCAAGGAGACAATATGCAAAGCAACTACATTCCCAGTTGCAACTATATTGGCCACAATGTTGTAGTTGATCTCCAGGGCTTTCTTCTTTAACGACCCATTCAATATTTTCTTTGACTTCAGCCAGAATGTATGCGCCTCTGTTTCTTTAACCTGGTGAGCAACCCAAATATTTATTTCTGAATGTTGTGAATCTTCAGTCACCACAGTTTTACTTAGTTTACTTTAGTTTTTCATTTACCTTTACAATTGCATGTGGCCAGTGCTAAGAGGCACACTAGATAATTTCACTGGTTCCAGACTTGGTTCTGTTGTGCAAGCAGCAACCACAATATCACCTTGGCAATTAGGATCAGTCATTTCATCTAGTAGATTATCTCCGTTTTTCTTTTTTAAAGAAATGGGAGTCTTATTCTGTTCTCACACAAGAGTGCAGTCGTGGAATTCTAGCTTACTGCAGCCTCAAACTCCTGGGTTCAAGCGATCCTTCCACCTCAGCCTCCCAAGTAGCTGGGATTACAGGTGTATACCACTATGCCCAGGTACTTTTTAAGTTTTTTTATAGAGACAAGATCTTGCTCCATTGCCCAGATCTGGTCTAAAACTCCTGGCCTGAAGCAGACCTCCAACCTTGTCCTCCCAAAGTACTGGATTATAGGCAGGAGCCACTGCACCTGCCTATTTCTCTTTTTGCCTCTTTGGTTCAATGACATAAGTAGCCCGAAATGGCCAGATGGAAATCTCAACTTCTGATTCAGTGAAACCTTTGTTGTTTCTCTGTTGAAAGCAT
Source organism: Sapajus apella (assembly GCF_009761245.1). Classification (NCBI taxonomy): domain Eukaryota; kingdom Metazoa; phylum Chordata; class Mammalia; order Primates; family Cebidae; genus Sapajus; species Sapajus apella. The sequence goes on from NW_022436985.1 coordinate 2,069,850, forward strand.
TTTCCTTTTGGAGATAAAATATTCAGGCTAGCACAATGTATGGCTGTCAGGGTAAGAAAACTCTGCAAGTATAGTTAGTTGTAATTGTGAGAGTCACTATTCCCTCTTCTATCACTTAATTCCTAGACTCATGTGTTCTGCCTGTGTGAAAAGTAGCACCATAAAATAATCTCTGATTCAAAGCATAAACAGTATTCTATAAAAGAGAACTCCATCCTTCAGGGTATTCTTTCTCAAGTGGAGTCATAACTGTCTTTAATAAACCATCTACCATTCGATAAGGCTAGTTACTTCTGGATGATGGGTTATGTGAGAAGATAGTTGATTCCATAGATTTGACATCATTACTTAACTTTCTTAGCAAGTAATGACTTTCTTGATGTGACACAATGCTATATGCAACATCATGACGTTATATGAGACATTCTATGACTCTATAGACAATGGTGCTTATAGAAGCATTATGACAAGTGAAGGACAATCCATGTCCAGAATATATGTCTACTCCACTGAGGTAGAATCTTTGTTTGCCCTGTTTGTCATGGAAGAATTAAAATGTAGTCAACCTGCCACCAGGTTGTAGGGTTATCTTCTGATCAGCCCATGAAATAGTGTTGTATGGGAGATTTAAATTTGAGGTCCAGTATGGGCAGATTAGTCACTTGGCAGTAGTGATAGCCAAGTCAGAGTTTGTCTAAGAAAGTCCTGGTGGTTTAGCCTATACATAGTCTCTGTCCATATAATTTTGACGACTTTGTTCATAAACCCATTGAGTAAGAGCTAACATAGTGGAGCAAACAAGATGACTGACATCCACACACTTGTCATTTTGTCTACCGATTTATTTATTTGTTTATTTATTTATTCATTCTTGTTGCTTGTCAACTCTTGACTATTAAGAGTTTACTTTGTGATGGATGCCCTTTGGTGGGCACTCACATAGGACACAAAATTTTTATAGGCTCTGTCTATTCTGAGAGATTTCTTTACATACTTCTTTGTCATACTTTGTTTTCATCAGTCTTCAAATGTTTTTCCTTCAAATCCATGACTATTCACCTAAACTGTTACCAACAGCCCATAAAGAATTACAATTTTGTCCATGTAACAACTCTCACTCAATACATAGCGGTAAACATCTGATTAAAGTTTTGATAGTTCAATCATTTGATTTCTGCATAGGTGAAGCTGGTGAATTAAGTGGGGATGTGATAGGCATTGCCACCTCTGACTCTTTTAAGTCTTCACAGTGGGATTAATTTCTGCAATTCTCCCAGGTATGTGGAATTGCTTCTAATTTCAAAATCTATATTGGAAAGGAGAGGAAGTTCAAAGGGCTTCCATATAGCCCTTCCCATATCATGATTCACCACATAAATTGAATAATCAATAAAGATAGTCAAGTTAGTTTATTCTAGTTATATACTTGGGATCTAGGAAAATAACAAAAGGATTTGAATGCAGACCTAATGGGATAACTGCGATTCACACGTAAGACTCCATTTGACCATTGTAGGCCCCTTGTTGACAGGTGGACCACAGCAGTATTGCAAGTCACCAGGATTAAGCTTCAATACAGAGTCAGTGTCTAGTAATCCCTGAAAGGTCTGGGTGTCTCCTTTCCCCGGTGCACAGTCACTTTGGTGAATGGCTGCAGGTCCCTTTGGGAAGGCCTACAGAAAGATTTGAATGTGTACTTGCAGCAATAGTGCAGTGTCATTTTTTAAAAAGGCTAGGGAAGTCAAGAGGCTCTGGATCTATGAACAGACTTAGATTTGGAAACTGGGTGAAAAGGTATATTTTTCATTTTAGCAACCCAAGTCAGGTCTCTTGCTACCAGACTTAAAGTTTTTCCTGTTACATTAATCAAGCAATATGCTGCCAAGTTGTCTATCTCACTCCTAGGGACACTGTGATCAATTAGCCACCACTACAATTCTCTGCAGGTCAAAGCATGCTAATTACTGGCATGTCTCTGTTTCCCTTCTTGGATGATGTGTCCACCTTGACTTGGATAATTAAGTGTGGCTGTTTTGCCCCTGCTCCTCTGAGATCCTATTATCCTTTTTTGAAATCAAGTAGCCTGTCTTAGTGGTGGCATTTCCTATAGCCATTCACGGCTTACAATGGAGTCTATCACAGAGCCTTTTAGAGCTGCTTCTGTCACTGATGTACTTATCAATCCCTTAGTGAAAAGAGCGTTTTCTATATCTTATGGAATGTAGTTGTGAGATGCCCATCTGACATGTGTATCATACAAGATCAATTTAGCCCGACATTTCTATCTCCCCAAGCCTTAGGACTCTCTTCTCATATCATGTCAGAAAAGCTCTGGCATCTCAGTCTCACTAAATGGATGCCTCAGTTGAGTCCACAGCCACTCAAATATCCACATAAGTGTTTAAAATCACATCTAACTGCACAAGCCAATACATTAAACCTGGAGTCTCTATTAAGTACATCTGTATTAATGAATTTAGCCCAGTCTAGTTTATATTCTGCCTTACTTGGTCTAACAACTTTACAATCCATTACCACGCACGCTTCCTAGATTTCTGCAAATATATATAATTTAGGTTGGTGCAAAAGTAATTGGAGTCTTGAATTGTGAATTTTAAATCATTATAACTGGGCTCAAACACATCTTTATTAATCAAAATGCAAACCATTATAATGAACACATTTTTGCCAATGAGAAATGTCTGTTTATTCCTGTAGCATAAAAGTTATTGCTTTGGGATTTGACGAACATTTGGAAAGCACGTTCTGCATCCTGCGGGTTGTGGAAGCATTTTCCCTGCAAAAAGTCGTCAAGGTGCTTGAAGAAGTGGTAGTGAGTTGGCAAGAGGTCAGATGAATATGGCAGATGAGGCAAAACTTTGTAGCCCAATTTGTTCAACTTTTGAAGCATTGGTTGTATGATGTGTGGTTGGGCGTTGTCATGGAGAAGAATTGGCTCCTTTCTGTTGACCAGTGCTGACTGCAGGAATTGCAGTTTTCAGTGCAACTCATCCATTTGCTGAGCATACTTCTCAGATGTATGGTTTCACCGGATTTCATCGGGATTCAGAAAGCTTAGTGGATCAGGCTGGCAGCAAACCACCAAATAGTGACCACGGCCATTTTTGGTGTAAATTTGACTTTGTGAAGTGCTTTGGAACTTCTCCTAGGTCCAGCAACTCAGCTGGTCATCACCAGTTCTTGTATAAAACCACTTTCATTGCACTTCACAATCTGATCGAGAAATGGTTCTTTGTTATTGCATGTAATAAGAGAAGACGACACTTCAAAATGATGTTAAAATTTTGACTCAGCTCATGAGGCAGCCACTTATCAAGCTTTTGCACCTTTCTAATTTGTTTCAAATTAAATTTGCTTCCAATATCAAACAGTAAATTCCAACAACGCCAAAACTGCAAGTACTTTTGCACTCACCTAATAGCATGGTCTTACAACCTTTTAATGTACAAGCTATTTCTATTTTCTCCTGAAGTATGGAAGACAGAAATACATGTCCTCCTGAAGCATACTGAGACTTGACCCTTAGTATGGGTTTTTGCCAATGGGGTGGTTACAGTGGCCTTAAGGAAAGTGATCAAGCTCTTTCATGGTTACCACAGAACTTTGCACATGAGAAAGGCTGCTCATTTTCCCCTTTGGGGCGCTAGCTTCTTGTACTTCTAAGGGAATATAAGAATGACAAGAAGATTCAAGATTGTCAGTTTCATCAGAATCCAATGAGTGATCCCCATTTAGTATTTAATTCTTTCCTGATTCATGGCTTAACTCTCATATGAGAACCCAGGAGAGATTGAATTCAATTATTACTATGATAAAGAAACTCACATGATTAAAAATGAAGTTTGATTTTCAGCAATATCAGACCAGTAACTACTAGAAATAAGAGGTTCTCTTTGTTGTGGAAGCTATCTGGTTATTACAGTCACAATCTCAGTGACATTATATCAATTCCAGTAGAAAATAAGAATCTTACAACATTATACTTTCATTTCTCCTTTCCTTTCCTACATGCTATTTTTGCTATACAATTTCTTCCTACATAGATTATAAAGTAGATATTGTCTACAGTATGAAGTTATTTTCACCTGAAATAAATAATTATACTTTCAAAAATTTAAAACCAAATAGAATGTTTATATTTATGCACATAGATGTTAGGTTCAGTACTCGTTTGTTTATGTAGAACCACATTTTTATCTGATATCATTTTCCTTCTTGAAGGACATCATCAAATATTTTGTGGTAATTGTTGGCTGTTGATAAGTTCTTTAAGCTTTTGTATGTCTGAAAATATCTTTATATCTCTTGCATATTTTGAAAAATATTTTCCCTGGGTATACAATCATAGGTTATCAGATATTTTTGTTTTATCTTGTTTTTATTTTCTCTTAGTGTTTTAAATGCCTTATGCCTTTAGCTTTACATCATTTCTGATTAGAAATCTGCTATAAATCATTTTTGTCATTTGTCATCTGACATTCCTAATGTAATATGTAATTTTGTTCAGGATTCTTTCAGGTTATTTTTCTTATCACTGGTTTTAATGCACTTCAGTTATAATGTTTAATGGTATATTGTTGTGCTTGGGTTTGTTGAGATTCTTTTATCTGTAGCTTCATAGTTTTCAGCAAATTCGCTCATCATTTCTTCTTTTAAAGTTGCTCTGCTTTCTTTAGAGGACTCCAGTTATATTAGGTCACTTGAACTTTTCCCACATTTCACTAATGCTGTATTCATTTTTTTCTTGGTGTGCTTTATTTGGGATATTTTCTGTTGTTGCGTCTTTAAGTTGACTAATCTTTTCTTCAGAAATTTCTTATCTGCCATTAATCCCATTTAGTATATTTTTCATCTCAGACATTTTAATTTTCACATTCCAATTTGCACTTTTATATCCTCTTATGGTTCTACTTAGTGTCTTCAATATTTTCTCTACTTCAAAGCATACGTAAGATGACAACATAATTTACTCACAAAATGCATTATGACTTCTCAAATCATGTTTCCTTTTGTTCATCTAGCAATATGTGGGATACACTTATACTAAAATAATTATGTGTGGCTTTTTAATTGAAATCCAAATATTATTGAATATATTATATTTCATCTGCCATTCCTAATAGAAACCTCGTCTCATGGCATTTATTAACTTCTTTGCTGACTGTATTCATCTACTTAGCACTGATCATCAATAGATCTCTGATGTACTTTATTTACTCATTTGCTAATCATCTTTCTTCCACCAGAGAGTTAGCTTTGGGAAGGTATTTGTATTTGTTTTACAATCTACTGTATTGCAGTGTCTATAACAATGCTAACATATATTTGCTGACTTAATACATGGGTGAGTAAACAGCATTTAATTAATTGATCGATTGATTAAACTTGTAGAAAAATTCTTTATGAACAATAAAATGAAGGGTGAGAGGACATTGGAGAAAGAAAAACAGGCCATTATATGTCACAGTGCCTTTTATCATTATCTTCTACTTTCCTGATTACATTTCAGAAACTATTATTTAGAAGTAGACAGTGATATATTTTGTGGTTTCCTGTGCACTGTGTTTTAATCTAAATGTCTGATCAGAAACAGTCACCTAATGAAATGAACCATTTGCTCCACATTTTGTTTACTTTTATTCTTTAGGGTATACTTTTGCTGACTGCTTCTGTGAAACTTTTTTTTTTTTTTTTTTGCCACATATCAGAAGAACTTTAAAGCACTTGACTTCTTTGCCCTCTGATTCAGATAGAAGGGTGACTGGAAGGACAGTTTTGTACACAAAGGAATGGATGATGTTTTAATTTTCTTTCCCTTGTTCCTGTGAAAGTCAACTCCGTAAATCTTGCTATCTAAGAAATGAGACTTCTGAGTTTAGATTACACTTAAGTATTCCACAAAGAGAAGATTATATTACAGCTTCTTTCTCTAGTTTCTAAATGCTGGCATTGATATTACCAGGCAGTGTAAAGATATCAATCATCAGAAAGCTTATTGACTGTTCAAAATAGTTCTATCAATATCTAATTTGCTGTCTGATCTAATGCATAGTCAGTAGGTACAATGCCAACATACTACTCCGCCTTTCAGAACATGCTCTTTCCTTTCAGACAATGAGAAAAGCTTTCATTTTATCCTTGGATCCTACACACATAGAGATCCTAATTACCTAACAAGAGGGAAAATGTTAAAGAAAAACAACTTCTCTGTTTTTACTTCTCTATTATCAACTAGTTTAGCTTTTAAAATAATAGCGTGTCTTCACAAGCTTTACGTTAACAGTCAGGCTTCTTTAAAACATCCTATAAGATTGTTATTATTGAACTCATTAGTAGCAACACCTGATTATCACTTAGTAGGCAACCTTGCCCATTTGCAATGACATATGTAACTCTCTTGGCTACTGTGACTTTTATCTTGAAATGGCTTCTCAGAAGGACAATTTGTGTAAAAGTTGAGAGTAGTATATACATATTTCCCAGGGTTCATAACTGATTCCAAATCCTTCTCTCATATAGTCTTCTGTTCATCCATGTGTATAGTCATGTTCTTTTTCTTCATGAATGAAAAGAAGAAACTGGCTAAAGCATAGTCAGTGGAACCTCACTTAGTGGAAATAGTTTTATTTTATCCATAAATAATCCATCATGACTAAAGTACAAGTCATATGTTCATTGGTTCTAATTCATCAAATATTTATTGATCACTGATAGATGTTTCAAAGCCCTGTGCTAATGACTGTGGACAAAAAATTAATCAACAAAGATCTGATCCTATCTACCTAGGGTTTAGGGTGTAATGAAAGAAAACCCCAGAAATTCAAAACCTAATAATTAATCTGAATTTGCCACATCTCTTTTATGATATGCATCCTATTTTCTCCTATTGCTGTGTAAATTTGGAAAGTGTTTAACAATTTAAGAAACCTCATTTTAGAGCATGTTATAATTTTTAAAACTATTAAATTCTGTTTTCTCAACCACTTTTTCACTTTTCACTCTTTTCGTTTCCCTAAAGTGAAAGAATAGAACATCATAGTTACAAATACACTAGAAAATATGAGGACAAAGTTATGTCTTAGCAGTCTTCCTGAAAAATATGGAAGATTAGCCTCTGAATTAAACAGAAATTGATGGTAAGACACTTTTTTTTCCTCCAAGGAGAAACTTTGCAAATGTTGAAAATGTTCCTCAATTTCCAATGCTTACCTCAGTGATAGCAAAAGAATTTGCTCCTCAGCTGGCACTAGTTCATTTCAGAAACTTTATCAGAAAGAATATATATAACATAGGCAGGCATCCAGGATATCAGCAGAGAGGATTAAGGTACAAAAATGTAAATGTCAATTTAAATACTGACTAAAATAGCATACTTTATGCCAAAACCCAAAATATATATATATCTTAGATCCTCAGGGGGTGTTGGAGGGCAGTTACGTTTAATAAAAGCCTGACCTTTCTAAAGCAGGAAAGTAAGAAAACTTTGCAGACTGTCAGTCTGGAGGAAAGATTGTTGGTGAGAAGAACTGAGCTTTAGCAGCTCCAGATTTAGGCCTCCAAGTAAAACGGTCATTATCGCATGACAGTTGCTATGATGCATCGTTTTATCCCACAAAAAAAAAAAAAAAATGAAATGAAGCAGAACAAAAAGTCTTAGACAGGAGCTGTATGAATTTGCTATTGCAGTATAACAAAGAACACCAAAATTCAGTGTCTTAAAACAACAATCGTTTATTTATTCTCACATATTTGAGGGTCAGCTGTGGTTGGCTGATCTGGGCTGAGTTTGGATCAAGCAGCTTTCCCCTTTGCTATGTGACACTCAACCCTCTTCCAAGATCCAGCAGATTAGATGGGACACACCTTTCTCATAGTGATGTCAGAATGCAAAAAGAAAACTCCAAGGTCTCTTGAGGCCTGATTTGACTCAGCATCCTCTCACTTCTGCTTCATCTAAAGTAAGTCACATGATGAAATCCAAAGGCAAAGATTAGTAAAATATACTCAGCTTCTTGTGGGAAAGAAACTACCTAAATAGAAGGAGAGGTGCAAATGTGCCAATTTGTGCAATATTCCCGGGGATGAATATGAATTCATGTGTTCTGTCTCCTTTGTAGAGGCCTTCAGACTGTCATGAACTGAATTCCTAATGAAACCACATAAAGATTTTTACTAGTTTTCTATTGCTGCTGTGAAAAACTGTGACAAATTTAGGGGCCTAAAACCACACAAATTCATTGTTTTAGTTCTATAGGTCAGAATACCAACCAGTATCCCACCAGGCTAAAATCAAGGCACAGGCAGGGCTGTGTTCTATCTGGAGGCTCCAGGGTGGGGTCGGTTGTCTTGCCATTTCAAATTTCTAAAAGCTGATTGCAAACCGTGGCTCTGGTCCCCTTCTTCATTTTCAAAACCAGTAAATTCAAGCTAAGCCTTTTCCATATTGTCACCTTTCTGGTTAACACCTATCTCCCTCTTTCTTTTAAAGGCCCTTGTGATAACATTGGTATTGCCTGGATAATCCAGGATCACCTCCCAATATTAAGGTCAACTGATGAACATCCTTGATTTCACCTGCAAACTTATTCTTCTTTTCCTTTGTAAACTAATATATACACTTGTTCTCATAAGTAGAATGCGAAAATTTGGGGAGGGAGGGAGACATTAATCTGCTAACTGCAGAGATCATATTATTTTATATTACTAATAGAGTCTAAGAAAGAGGAGATTATATGTTAATATGGTTTGTATATTTGTCCCCTTTCAATCTCATGTTGAAATGTTGTACCCAATGTTGGAGGTGGGGCCTGGTGGGAGGTGATTGGATCATGGGGGTGGATCCCTCATGAAGGAATTAGCACCATCCTCTTGTTGATAAATGAGTTCTCCCTGAGTTCATGCAAGATCTGGTTGTCTAAACGAGTCTGGAACCTCCCGTTTATCCCTCTCTTGCTTGTACTCTCACCATGTGATGTGCTTGCTCCCAGTTCACTTTTTGCCATGATTGTAAGCTTCTTGAGCCCCTGCCCAGAAGCTGAGCAGATGTGGGGGCCATGCTTTGCAGTCTGCAGAATCATGACCCGATTACACCTCCTTTTATAGAAACACAAAAATGGACTAACTCACATGGTCTTGGAGGATAGTGAAGCATGTTCTTCTTACGGCTTATGTTTTTTTTTAAATAACATTTATTGTTATTCTGATTATACAAGTACTTTGGGTTCTCAGTGAAAATTTTTGTGAATAAAGAAATGAGAAACAAACATAATCTTAACCAATTTGGCCACTACTTTTGATACTTTTGAGAATATGGATTATATAATACAAAATATATATTTATGTTTATGTATTTTTATTTAAATATCATTCTTACTAATATATAGTCAGTTAATTAACTTATGTGATTGACCAATAGAATAGAATTGTTCTTGTTGTGATTAGGGGAAGGAATTAAAAACAAGCAAACATAGGGCCAAACTGGATGTAAAAAGTGGATGTCTTTGAACAATCTGGAGAAAGCAGAGGTTGCCACTTATTGCAGCCACATTCCAACTTTAAACTCTTGCCTTCTTTGTCCCTTCAACTGTGTTTGAGCAAATAGAACTTCTAGATGAGAGTAGACATGTGAGAAGTCAGGGTGGGACACACTATTTTAGATCATCGTAACAGCATAATCTAATAGGAACTTCACTATTTAGCTATATTTCATATGTCAATAATATTTTACAGAATTGAAGAAAAATACATTTTTAATTTTGCTTGTTTTTGTAGTTTAGCAATCTCCTTCCTCCAAGAAGTATGAACCAACTTCAGAAATATAATGGGAGTGCTGTGATTAATTATACCAATTGTATCATTAGTGTAGCATGGAATAAACAAGGTACATTTTTCTAGCAACCAGTTATTATCTCTGGGAGTTTGAGCCTACCATTCAAGATAACAGAACACAAATTGAAATAATATATTCAGTTTTCGGTGAGGCAGCTAAACATGATAACTGAAATATGGCATAAGTCGTAGCTCAGACATCAGGAAACATAGAATATAAGAGTGGGAATTCAGTAGCAAATCTTTCTTTCTTTCTTTTTCTTTTTTTTTTTTAAGATGGAGTCTAGCTCTGTCACCCAGGCTGGAGTGCAGTGGTGCAATCTCAGCTCACTGCAACGTCTGTCTCCCGGGTTCAAGCAATTTTCCTGCCTCAGCCTCCTAAGTAGCTGAGATTACAGGCGCCTAGCACCATGCCCGATTAATTTTTGTAGCTTTAGTAACAACTGGGTTTCACCATGTTGGCCAGGCTGGTCTCAAACTCCTGACCTCAGGTGATCCACCCACCTTGGCCTCCCAAAGTGTTGGGATTACAGGCGTGAACCACTGCTTCCGATCAGAAAATCTCATTTTTATTTTCATATATACTTTTCAATTTCTTGAGATTTATTTTAGAAACAGTTCTCGCCTTTAAGAAATTCATAACCAAATGTGGGAAATTCACATATACATATATTTAACATAATAGAGATATGAACTAGGTACTCTGAAAGAAGAAAAGAAGATAGTTAATTATCCCTGAAACTGCTCAAATCCAAATGGTTCCATAAAACTGTTATTGTCAGAACTGTGGTAGGAGTTCAAATTTCCCGGTTCCCAACACATACTCATTGCTTTCATATTACTGCTTTTAAAACACAAAATGCAAACTCAGTGCATGCATGCAGTAACGTCAATCATACACATTCATGTGTCACCTGAGATGATTCTTTTGGGAGTAAGCTCTGAAGAGTAGACTCAGGATTCCCACTGATTCTCTATGCGGCCTTGGGCCAGCCAGTTGTTTTCTCACATCTATTTTTCACATCCCTAAAATGAAGGAACAGAATCAGTGGCTTCTAAAATCCACAATTGCTCCCGCATTGCATGTTTCTATGATTTGCTGTTTAGTGATCCAAGATGGAATCTAACACATATTGAGAGATAGTCCTCCGTAGCATTTCTGTGTACCTCGTGTCAGATTTTGTTCCAGACAATCTTTTTAAGGATGTTTGTATAGCAAACAGCTTTGCAAGAGAAAAATAGTGTCACTTTCTGGGGCAGAGGCAGATTGATTTCTGAATAGGATTATACAGACAATACCTCTACTTGGGGGCAAAGTCGGGCAGTTTGCTGGCAGTCCTTTAGAAGACTGAACATTCCTAGATTCAGGGTTCCTCAGCTTTGGCAAAAACTGTTTGCATGGGCAGAATTCATCTGGAACCACATCTACATCACCCCTATAGGAAGTCAGGGCAAGGCAATTGGAGGCAGTGCTACCTGCTGTGCTATGCATCAAAAAGCCCTTTCCTCTCACCCAGGAGTCCTGTGACTTCTGCCAGCATCTATAAAGTCACATGGACACAGGGAGGGGAGCACTACACACTGGGGTCAGTTGGGGGGAAATAGGGGAGGGACGGTGGGGGGTGGGAAGCTGGGGAGAGATAGCAAGGGGAGAAATGCCAGATGTAGGTGATGGGGAGGAAGGCAGCAAATCACACTGCCACGTGTGTTCCTATGCAACAATTTTGCATGTTCTTCACATGTACCCCAAAACCTAAAATGCAATAAAATAAATAAATGGGGAAAAAAAAAAAAAGAAATAAAGAGACCAGTTAAAAGAAAAAAAAAAAAAAGTTGTAGCAGGCTAACTTGTCAGCTTGCAAATAAAGCAAAAATCTCAGACCCTTTACAATCTTGGCAAACCATTGCACATCACAGAAACCTATCAAGGAGATTCAGGCATTGCGTAGGGCTGTCCATTCCTTGATAGTGCTCTTAATAATGTCTCAGAAACCCTCAGGTCACTAAGTAATTTATATTATCTGGGCTCAGGTAGTAATTCTGTTTATGTTAGCTGCCAAAATACACAAACCATTAATTTTCAATGGTTTACACATTTGAAAATTAATTTTTGCACATTTAAATTTCAAAGTAAGTGTGCTTGTAATCTATGAGAGACTGGGTAAGCATTCCGGGACCCAGGCTGCTTTCATCTGGTGTATCCACTATGTTCTAGGTCGGTGTGGTCCTCTGCATTTTGTGATGATATAAAAACACCAAGGGTCATGAATGACAGCTTGCTATGGGTGATGCCTAGAATGGGTTATATCATTTCTTTTTCTCTTCAGTTGGTCAACACTCAGTTTTATGATCATACTTACCTGCAATGGAGGCTACAAATGTGATCTGAATGTACATCAGAGATCACAGAGAAACAAAAATGGCATTGATGACCAATAAGTCATCCTCTGCCAGACTTAGGCAAAACCAACTCTCTCTTTCTCCCTCCCTCCCTCCTTTCTTTCTTCCTTTCTTTTCTTTCCTCTCCTCTCTTCTTTCTTCTTTTTCCAAGAAAGGTCTTACTGTGTCACCCAGGCTGGAGTGCAGTGGCACTATCATGGCTCACTGTGGCCTTAAGCTTCCAGGCTTAAGCAGTCCTCCCACCTCAGCCTGCCAAGTAGCCGAAACTATAGGTGTGTGCCACCAAGCCTGGCTCATTTCTTAAATTATTTCTGTAAAGACAGGGTTTCCTTATGTTGCTCCTGCTGGTCTTGAACATCTGAGCTCAAGCAATCCTCCCACCTTAACCTCTCAAAGCGCTGGGATTACAGTCATGAGGCATAGCACCTGGCCCCAGTCCCCTTATTTCTGAAGTTCAGATCTGTTGGCATGCAATTGTTCCCTAATTGATTATTCATAAGCCAAACTACTCAAAGCATTTGCCTCCATTTGTAAAAGTCATCATTATTATAACTTTAAAAGTATCTCAATAATCATTTTATGTGTGCATGGCAAATAGATTTTTCCTTTATGGAAATTTTAAAATATGATTCAAGTTTCTCTTAACCCATGTGGGGAAAACAATTTGATTTCAATAAAACCAGAGGAGCTACTGCGTGTGAATCACAGCCTTGACTTACCACTGGGCCCATGGTGGTAGGAGAATCGATTGCTCTAGAGTTACCTACACGTTGTACAAGAAATATTCAGGGCCAGAGACCACCAGCGTCTCCAGGAGTTAACAAGGAACCTGGTGTGCCTGTAGTCCTGGAGACTGTGATCTATACTTTGAGATGCTGCTAGAGAAAAAGTGTGTTGTCTCACATCATGCAATGAAGGTATCTCTGTGTTTGGGGAAGCTTCTTATTGTGAAATATTTCAACGATTTAGATTAAAAATATTACTGGAAAGATATTGGAATGATTTTAGGATCCCTCAAACTTGAAAGCATTATTGCCCAGCTTCCCATTTGTATTTGCATGGAAACTTTAGAATCATTCTTATCTTCTTCCCCTGCCTTCTTTCTCCTGGACTCAACAGTTTTCATCCCAGCACCCAGGTTTCATGCCTCATAATGCTAACCAAATGATTTTGTTCTAAAATGCAAATAGTATGTCATTCTGGAAATTTAAAGTGATTGATGCAGTCAACGGTAATGTTTAAATTGTTTAACTCTGCTGGACGTAGTCGCTTACGCCTGTAATTCCAGCACTTTGGGAGGCTGAGATGGGCAGATCATTTGAGGTCAAGAGTTTGAGACTAGCCTGGCCAACATAGTGAAACCATGTCTCTACTTAAAATACAAAATTTAGCTGGGCGTGGTGGCGGGCACCTATAATCTCAGCTACTCAGGAGGCTGAGGCAGGAGAACCCCTTGAACTTGGGAGGTGAAGTTCGCTGTGAGTCGAGATCGTGCCAATGCACTCCAGCCTGAGCGACAAAACGAGATTCCATCTAAAACAATAAAATAAATTAATTAAGTTAAATTAATAAATAAATGTCTTAGCTAAATAGAAGAAGCCCCTTAGAATATGATTCCTGTTTATTGTTTTACCCCATCCCTTGGACATTGCAAACATTCTTCACGCTAGCTTATTGTAGTGTTTACAACTTGAAAAACATCATGCTGTTTTAAATGGCTCTGCTTCTCTCCAGGCTGCTCTGTCTCCCTGAAAAGACCACTCTACCTTCTTCCATCTAATCATTCTCCATCATATTTTAAATCTTAGTTTAAGAATCTTTCCTTTTAAGAAAAATTCTATAATCTCAAGCCCATTTAAAATTTCTTTTTTGAGTTTCTGTAAAACACTGTGAAAAAATAAATACAGTACCACTTATCAGGTACTATTACGGTTGATTTTTGTGTTTTCTTTCACAAAGCTCTAACATTTTTGAAAAGACATCATGTTCTTTCTACTTAAATTGGAGGTTCACATAATTATTAAAGTAGAAATAATCTCTCATCCAAAATGTATTAATTAGTCATTGAATGACACTCAAAACTTATTCCCCATAGAATCAGTTTTACATACTTCAAAGATCTTCTTTACAGAAGGTAGTTTCCTGAATAAATTAAAGTCTTTAAGGAAGATATTCTATGTGAAGCACACTTTTAAATAAAAACTATAGGTTTCTGGAGTTGAACAGTTAATTCTTTGAATGTGACATTGAACAGAGATTGAGCCACAATGAAACTTATGGTTATTTCAGAATCACATTTGAGAGATTTTCAAATTATAGTTGGAAATTATGTTGTACTATAGGTACAAATTAGAAGGGCATCACAGATTAAACTCATCAGATTAAGACTGAATTAGGGCATATACTTACATGACTTTCTAAGTATTGGACTACGGTATTAAAGCACATACATTCCTAAGACATGAGTCATGTGGCTCTTAGTACATAATCAAAGATTCAAGAAATATCCTGTTTCCAATGCTAAATTAAGAGCTGCAATTTAAGGGGAGAATGAGACTGAAAAAGCGATTTTTATGGTATTAAATATGCAATAAATTTGCAAATTGGAAAGTTATTTTTTCCCAAGTTATTATCCATACATTTTTTGGATGGAGAAAAGAGATAAATCTCAGATCTGTTCATATTTGTTTATAGCTTCTGCTTAGATGAGACAGCTGGCCTCAGATATCCTAAGGATTTTTCAATGCTCTGGGACATGCAATCAAGCAGAGTTTAAAACTACAGAAGTGCAAGTGACTTAAAGAAGCCAGAGTAATTTCAGGAGGGTACTGTGACAAGAAGCAGAGAAAGATACATTGATTTATTGTTAGAACACACAACCACAGAGGTCTAGGAAGAATAATTTTAGCAGAGGACAACAGCTAACATCCAGGTGAGCCTAGCACTAGGGTGATTCATGAATATCAAGCTGTGAAGACCCTCAGATCTTCACCCACTAGATAGAGTGACCAAGAGATCCCAGGGGGCAGTAATTCTTATGTCCAATTCCTATCCATGCATTATTGAAAAAAATAGGAGGCTGGGCATTGTGGCTCACGCCTGTAATCCCAGCCCTTTGGGAGGCAAAGCACAACTTGAAACCTTGGATTTTCTGTAGTTAGTTCATTTAGCACTAATTTATTGTCACATAGGAAGCTGAAAACAAATAATATATTCCAAATAGCAGAGCAAAAACACAATGTATGTATGTATTTATTTTTTTGAGATGGAGTCTCACTCTGTTGTCCAGGGTGGAATGCAGTGGGTGGATCATTTCAGGCCAGGAGTTCAAGACCAGACTGGCCAACATGGTGAAACCCCAGCTCTACTAAAAATACAAAAATTTGTGGGACTTGGTGGTGCATACCGGTAATCCCAGCTACTCAGGAGGCTGAGGCAAGAGAATCACTTGAACCAGGAGGTGAAGGTTGCAGTGAGCCAAGATCATACTACTGCATTCCACCCTGGACAACAGAGTGAGACTCCATCTCAAAAAAATAAATACATACATACACTGAAATTTAAAGAAGCTACTATTACTTTCTTTAAGGGCAGGAATAACTACTTCTTGGGGATGCAAAGCACAACTTGAAACCTTGGATTTTCTGTAGTTAGTTCATTTAGCACTAATTTATTGTCACATAGGAAGCTGAAAACAAATAATATATTCCAAATAGCAGAGCGAAAACACAAATTACCCATAAATTACAATAATTAAGCTGATGGTGAATTTCCCAACAGCAAACATGGAAATCAGGATATACTGGAATAATTTATTTTAAATCCTAGAGAAAGTCAGTGCTATTAGATTGTTGCAAAAGTAATTGCAGTTTTTGTCTTTGAAAGTAATGGCAAAAACTGCAATTACTTTTGCACCTATCGAACAGCATTAACTTTGCATTGAAAGTAATGGCAAAAACCAGAGTAAGTTTTGCACTAACCTAATAAGTTAAATTTTCTACCCAGTAAAAATAATTTTGAGAGATGAGGGTAAAGTGAAGGTGGCTTAAGAAAAATGAACATTGACAGTGTTTATCATAAATAAGCCCTTACCATAGGAAATCCTAAAAGACATATATTAGGAAAATGAAAAATATTCTGAAAGAAATGTGAAATGAAAGAAGGAATGGTAAGGGGAAAAAAAGTAAACATCAGGATAAGCCTAAAGAAATATTAACTGAAAATAATAATAGTTATATTACTTTTTTAGTAAGGTTAAAAAAAAACCCATATAATCATGCAAGAATCTGAGTGTTAAGTGATAATCCAGATTTAAACACCATAGGTTTCCTTTAAGTTCAGAAGAACAGTAAGCATATTATTCAAGCTCAGTCTTTGTGATAGATATGTACATAAATGTCTATGGTAATCACTGAAAAAAAGTCACAGAATGCATAATTTTCAAAATAATATGGAGATAAGCAGTATGGAGGAAAAATCAACAAAATAAAATTAATTGAAGAAGGCAGAAAAGTAGGGAAGGAAAGAAAATAAATAAAATATTTTTAAAAATGCTCATATGTGACACTGCAATGAACACTCTTTTTAGATGTCAGTTTAAGCTGTATGGATAAAACTCTGCTGTTTATAATAAATATACTTAATATAATGCTAAAAATTGAGAGAAAAAGGATGAAAATAGAAATATCAGTCATTGCTAGCAAAATCTTGTATCACTGTATTAAAACCAGACAAGTAGACTTCAAGGAAAAAATAATTGACATTTTTTTAAGTTACCATCTGGTGATAAACCTTTATCTCACCAAGATGGTTCTTTCATCGGTCAATTAGTATTGATGGCAAAACTATATACACATGGCATAGTTCTAAATACTAGACATATAACAGTGTAAAAGCAAATGCAAAGACCTACCCTCATAAAACTAACTAACTTTCCAGTATAAAACTTCTTATAGTCTATTGGGAAAAAAATTACAGTTCTAACCTGAATACAACTAATAAATACATTAAAATTTTTGACATAATTAAAGGAAACATTGATAAATCCATGCTCATGTAGGAGACATTAACACATCTCTTCCTCTAATTGTTATAACCAAATATACACAAAATCTGTAAGGAGATAAGGTTATAGAATACTTGAACAACACAAATTACATGCTTAATATAATGGCCTTACATAAAACACTGCACCCTGTAATCCATCTCAAGCTCACATGAAACATTTATGTTAAATGACATGTAACAGAACATGGTTGTAGGACCAGTGTCAGCAAATATCAAAGCATTGTCTCTATTCAGGGCACATTAACTGACTAAAATATAACAAAAAGAGGCATTCATAATTTAAAAATATGCAAAAACTATAAAAACCTAGATATCTAATAGCTTGTATATTAATGGAGTCAACATAGCAGAAATTAGAAAACACTTGAAGCAGGATCATAATGAATATTACATCTCAAAACATGTGCAATGCAGATAAAAGTCCTTAGAGGATTTACATGATTTTATTAAAAATGAAGAAGGCTACAAATTAAGGAATTAACCACTTAAGCCACTTACAATGTTGAAAAAAAACAAAATGTGAAAAAAATATAAAGCAATAAAATGAGGAAATAATAAGTAATACAATGGTATAATGTACACCTTAAAATAAGCAATAAGCATAAGAAACTGTAGAAATTGAATATAACTTCCACAACAATAGAGGGAAAAAGCATAAATATGAGAGCTACACTAAAAAAAGAAAGTATTGACATAAGAATATGAGATGTAATAATCACTATAAATACGCTGCAAAGATAAAAAAAAGAGATGATTATAAATAATTCTGTGTAAATACAGTTTAAAATGTCAACAATGTAGATAAATTTATAGAAAAATTATGTATAATAAAACTGGTTCAAGAAGAAACTGAAACACTAAGTGGTACCATACACATAAATTAGCTTAAAATATTTCCACAAAGAAAAAAGTCTTAGCTCAGATCATTTTAAAGGTATTCAGGAATAGGTCATTCAAAACTTTAACACATTCCAGAGGGAAAAAAAGCAACGGTGTACTCAAAGCATACCTCATACATTTTAAGATAGTATTACAACCTTAATACTATAATCAACCAAAAACAATCCATTACAGAAAAAGTATGGATAAATTTTAGCCATGAATGAACATGCTAAAATATTATATAAAGTATTAGCAAATTCAATGTAGCTATATGTATATTTTTAAATATATATCATGTATAATAATATGATGAAATTGGGTTTATCCCAGTAATCGAAGGATATTTTTCTTTGTAAGAGCTAGCATTATACTTTACCATATTAACAAATTCAAGGGAAAAAAACCCACAGGAACTGATTCAAGTAAAGTACATTTTAAAAAATCAATATCTATTCTGGATAAAAACTCTTAATAAACCAGAAATATGTCTAAATCATGCAGAAGACTTTGCAATGAATCAATGGATGACCTAATAAAGAGCACCAACAGTCAGGTTCTGTGTCTTAAATTTGTATTTCTATTGTAAAAAGATATAAGATTAATTTTAAGTACAGTTTCAACTTATATGACTTCAGTAAATTCAGTTGTTATAGACAGATATGTAAAAGTCTTCTACTAATTTTAAATCTGTATCTATTCCTGAATTGTTTACAAAGAAATAGTAGAACTATAATATGTGTTGATAGATAAAAGCAAACTGAGCATCTCCCATTTTTCTTCTTCTTGTTAAGTCTGAACGTAGCACTTTGTGTATTTAAAATCCCTAACAACAATTTTTACTTGCTATTTATAGCAACATCGCCTGCAGAGACACAAGAGAAGTGATGTAACTTGTCTAAGGTATCACAGTATATATCAGTGTTGGTGATCGCCGTACATATCACTTAAAATGAACTCCTTGCTGGGTCCCTTTTTACCTACCAAATATTGTATCTTTATGGTAGTTTTATATGATTTATTTCATTAGTAGGTTAGTGTAAATTTATTGTTTAGAAATGTCTTTCCTTTCCCATTTCTATTTGAAGCCCAATTTACTTCATTTAGTTACCAATGAGATATATATTATTATATTGAGGTTTAAATATATGTAAAATATTTACCACATCCTGTTAATTAGAAATATTTAAAGAGAAAAGATCAAAGGAAATATGAAATTTGAAATGTACATAGTTTAAATAGTGTGCTTAGCTAGGTAACCCAATGGCTTCACATATTTGTAAACATATTGGTTACATAGTCATTCTGTATTGCCCTTTAAATCTATACTTGCATTTATGTAATTTATATTCGCATGCCAAGTTAAGATACTGGGTACTGCTGTGTCCCTTGTGACCAGAGTCAATTTCCATTTTTCCTATAATGCCAGAACAATACTAACACATAATGTTTTATATTTTTTCTCTGGAGAATGATTGTAGAAAGGATTACAGTAATTATCTTACCTACTATGAGGACAATAAGGTGTGTTTCAGCTGAAATCTTTCCATTTGTTTAAAAATTTTGCATTTTTAATTGACAGACATCAATGTAATTGTTTATTAAAACAAGTAAACATTACTAAACCACAAGACATGATAGAGCAAGCTAAATGCAACTGTTATGATGTATATCTTATTATAAGCATACATTGTTATACTGTGAAGAGTCAATCACTAATTAATTAATTGGTTATTATGTATCAATGATCAAGGGGCATACATATGTTTTAAGTGCCGTGTAATTGCCTAATACTTTTTTAAACAAGTCATAATCCAGCTTCAAGTGTGACAGTGGCTATCCCACAATACTCACACCCTTCAACATTCCTAGAAGTTTCCTTTTTTTTTATTGTAAGTTATTTGATCAATAAAATATCTTCTAATGTTGTTTCTATTCATTAAAAGATAGTCATTGCATGCCTACTGAGAGTAAGGCCTTGTTATGGCTCCTTCATACACACCAGCGAGCGAGACAGACAAGGCACTGTTCTCAACAGCTGGTCTTCCAGTAGAAAGAGAAAGATCCCAGTCTAGTGGAACAACAGATAAGGAGATAAGACTCTTTCAGAAACCAAGAAGACAAATAGGAAAATGTAGTTGAAATAGAAGGAGCTTATGGATAAATGGTCGGCAAAGTCCTCTTTGATGATATTTTAACTTTAGACCTAAAGTACAGAAAAAAACAAAAAGACCCTTTTGAGGATCTGGGAATAAAAGATTTCCTGGACAGCTAGTGCAAAAGCCCTGAGAAAGATCAAATATTGTCATTTCTGAGAAACCAAAATAACAGCATGTGGCTAGTGTAAAAAACAAGGAAGGCTACAGGCAGTGGAGACAGCAAGAGATACAGCTGTTTCACGTAGAAAAATCGTTTTCAGCCCTGACTGTGTGGCCGGACAAAGCCCTGCAGCGTGACAGCATTTAGACAGTCAGCAGAAGAGAGGAAACCTGAAAATCAGACAAAGATAAAATAACCAGTGAGGCTGGAGCAAAACCAAGGGAAACAATCAATGAAGCAAGAAAAAGAGAGGGTGAAGAAAAAAAGAGGGAGTGGTTAGCTGTGCCAAGCATTTGTGATAAAAGAACAGAGAAAAGATGCCAAAGTGATTTTTATAATGGAATCCAAGCTGAAAAAGGGGAATGCAAGGACCAAAGGGGAAACAGTGAAAGAGACAGAACCAACAAATTAGAACTCCCAATGTACTGTTTTAAAAAATGACAAAATAAGTCCTGAGTCTTGGAAAATGAGTCCTGTAAGGAAATTGAGATTTTAGAGGCATTGCAGCGATTATGGATAATTCCTTTTCTCCCAAAAAGGGAGAAAGCATGACAGATAGGAAGAATGGGTGCTCACTGGATTTGTTGTTGTTGTTATGGTCTTGAGTTTAATTTGGGTTTTAATGGAATAAATTCCAACACATTAAACCATATAAGGGACAGATACTGTATTGGATATACACTCCTCATTCCCTTATCACCACTGTCTTCTGACTTCTTAGCTATTGCTGTGGCTATTTTTCCTTAGGCTCACGAATCTTTGCTGGAAAACTTAACTGCCACTGACAGTCAGGCTAGCTAGTCATTTGTTCTTAGTTTCCAGCATTCTGAACTTAAATAAACACCAAACACACTAAGGCAACAGGTCTGGTTTTCTGAGCAACCATCAAAAGGGCCAGATAATGCAGCTGGGAAACTAAGTGTGTGTACATGTGTGCACACACGTGGGTATAACTTCTTCTGTGTGGAAACGTAATGGCTGAGACACAGGAGTCCTTTTCTTTCCTTTTCTGATGGACAACAAGAAAGTATGATTTCTGTGTAGAGACTTCTACAGCTGTCCAGTGGGGTGAGGCCATTGGCCAGCACATTAATGCATCATCTTGCGTAACTGCCCCTTCTTTACATAAGAGACTTGATTTCCTTATTCGCTTCTCTTGTTACCCTGACATTGCATGTCTTAAAAAGAGTAATTCCAGTCTTCACCTTGGGGATGAAGGCAAAGATAGTTATAAATAAATACAATATTCAAAGTATATACTATTTATAGATTCCATTAGTGTTCTTTCACTTTGTAGTTTTATAATTATGTTTTAATATTTAATAGATATCCAGCATCTAAAATGTTGAAGAATATTCTTATTCTCATCTGTTTAGCTATATACGTGGTGTTTTAGAATTAGGTTATCAGAAAAAAAAAAACCCTCACTGTTTTTAATTTTAATCAATGAAACAGTAATTAATTAATGAAAAACTGAAAACTTTATCCAATATTCTTATCTGTAAAGTATTTAAAATTTTTTTCTCTTAAGCCTTTAGCAACCCTCTTCTATTCATTTTGGTTATTACATTTTTCCATTGTGAAGAACTTGTATGCTCATTGGTGAAAATTTAAAACAAAAATCATTTGAGCAGATATAAGAAAATGATAGATTAAATATTAGATTGTTATCTGTATTTGATGTGCACTTTACCTCTCTGAGACATGTTATATGTGATATTTGAATATTTTCCTTTGATATAAGGTAGATATTTATCATTAAAAGCTTTATAAATCTAGTTTTACTTGTTAAACAACTTAAAAATGTTTTCTTCTTTTTTTTTGAGACAGTCTCCATCTGTTTCCCATGTTGGAGTGCAGTGGTGTGATCTCCACCTCCTGGGTTGGAGGACTTTTCTTGCCTCAGCCATCTGAGTAGCTGGGATAACAGGTGTATGCCAACATGCCCATCGAACTTTTGTATTTTTAGTAGAGATGGGGTTTTGCCATGTTGGCCACACTGCTCTCCGGCTCCTGGGTTCAAGCAATCCACCTGCCTTGACCTCTCAAACTGCTGGGATTACAGGCTGAAGCCCTGGTTCTGGACCTTAATTATTTTCTTAAAGATTTCTGTACTGTACTGATTAGGCATTGTGCCTTTATATTTCTTGACAAGTATAGTTAAATTTATTTCTAAAAATGTGTCCCTACTTACATACCAATATCAACATAAGAAAACACCTCTTTTATCACATCCTTCTCAATATTTTGTATAATCTCTTTTAAATGGTTTACTTTACTTTCGTAATAAAAGTTTGTTCTTTAATTTTTTTAAATTCCAGTTCAAACAGGAATTTGCTAAAGCTTTTAACATTTTACATTTCATTTTTTTAATTATTTAATTTCTGTTTTCACTTATATAAGTTATTGATACACTAGCATAATTTTCCTTTCAATTATTATTATTAAAGTTTGCCCATGTATAACTTCCCTTTATTTTGTTAGCTTGACATAATAAAGTTTCACACAGGGATTATGCATTCCATCTGTTTTAATTTTTTTGTCTTCTCTTGCTTACACTAAGAATAATCCTCCCTGTGAGCAAAAGGGTAGACATATTTCTTCTAGGTTTTTAGAGTTCTTATCATTCACTGAGCACAACAATCCAGCTGAAAGTTAATTTGATATGGTCTGATGTGGGATCTAAATGTATTTGTTTAAAATAGAGTTAAGAAAGTACTCATTATTTTTATTAAAAATTCGTTGGTTAATGAGTTTCTTTTATTATGTTTAAAATTTTATATAGTTAAGTTTGTGTTAGGTTTTTCTTTCATTTAATACTATTTATTCTGTTGAGTCTTCAAACTGAACCTAATCACATTTTAACATCTAATAGAAATGGTTCTAGATTGTTTTAATTCTATTTTTAATTTTTTTCTACTTTTTAGAATTTTGTTCTTATTCAATATGAAATTAAAAAGAATTTTGTCAAATTATAAAAGAAAATTCACTCCATGAATTCATTCTAAAATAACATATTTCTTTATAACATTCTGCCTTTCTATCTAGGGACATGCCACCCACTTCATGATTTAGTCTTCATGTCTCTCAGAAAATGTATCTAATGTTCTACATGTTATCCCTGTTACCTTTAGGTATTCCTTGCCCCATCCATTTTGAATAATTAACATCTTAAAATTCAAATATACTTGAAAAATTAATACAAGCGGCTTTAGGTCAAAGCTGATATTGCCTAGGATGACAGCTATTTTCAAACTGATAAAAGAAAGAAATTCATGCTCATGGAACAATAAATTGAAATAAAAATAGGAGATGCACTATTAGGTCAAAATAGCATTGCATAAATGATATAATTATCTCCCCTTAAAGAACAAAAAAGAAAAATAACATCAGAGCTGTTCCTAAATGACAGCGTCACAATGTGTTTTCTAGTGTGGTTCTAATCAAAAGCAGCCTTCCTGAGGGAGGCAATCTCTTCTGGAGCAAGCATGATTTTTAAAGTTACATGTACAATGCTCCTTCATGATTTCATCATTGTGAATTGATGATGGTTTATTTTAATAAGTTTTGGCATCTGGAAGGAGTAAACAGTATACTTTGTATGAAGCAATGTCCCTTTAGAATTTTCTGTTCACTCATTTCACCATAGGTAAATTAGCCATGACTGAGTTTTAGACGAGACAAAGGGGAAAAGATGTACTCCTGGTCCTGTCAGCATTTCTGAAAGGTTTAATCCTAACAGCTGAAGTGAAGATGATGAATTACATCATCATTTAAGACCAATCAAGCAGAGGAAAGGGCCAAGACAGAAAAGAATGCTTTAGCCTTTTTTATGTATCTTAAAAAAAAATCACATTGCACTTATTTTGAAAAATGTCACTGGCCTCCTCTTGGGTTTATATCTCTAAGGACTACTTTGTTTCTCAAATATATTGAGACACTACCCTAGGGAAGAAAGCACATGAGTACTCTAAAAACAAAAATAAAATCACCTTTCCACCCTTTTATTAATTCTGAAGTTTTCTAAAGTTCAAGAGAAAGGCAATGCTTTAAAATCCCTCTCTTTCTTTTCTATTAAAAAGCCATCCATGAGAAAATATCAGTTAGAAAGCCACCATTTTATTTTATTTATATCTTATTTTTACTTATAGTTTAGTTTTTAATTTTTTTTTATTTCCATAGGTTATTGAGGAGTAGGTGGTGTTTGGTTACATGAGTAAGTTCTTTAGTGGTGATTTGTGAGATTTTGTTGCACCCATCAACTGATCAGTGTGTACTGCTGCAGTATACACCGAATCCTATTTGTAGTCTTTTATCCCTCACCGCCTTCCTACTCTTTCCCCCTAAGTCTCCAAAGTCCATTCTGTCATTCTTGTGCCTTTGCATTCTAATAGCTTAGCTCCCAATTGTGAGTGAAAATATATGATATTTGGTTTTCCATTCCTGAGTTACTTAGAATAATATTCTCCAATCTCATTCAGTTCACTGCAAATGCCATAATTCATTTCTTTTTATGGCTAAGTAATATTCCATTTTACATATATATCCTACAGTTTCTTTATCCACTCTTTGATTGACAGGCATTTGGGTTGGTTCCATGTTTTTGCAATTGTGAATTATGCTGCTATAAACATGCCTGTGCAAGCATCCTTTTTTGTCTAATGACTTCTTTTGCTCTCCGTAGATACCCAGTAGGGGTATTGCTGGATCAAATGACAGTAGCTCTACTTTTAATTCTTTACGGAATCACCACGCTGTTTTCTATAGTTGTTGTACTAATTTACATTCCCACCAGCAGTGTAGAATTTTTCCCTGTTCACCACATCCATACCAACATTTACTGTTTGTTGATTTTTTGATTATGGTCATTCTTGAAGGAGGAAGGTGGTAATGCATTGTTCTCATGATAATGAGTGAGTCTCCAGAGATCTGATGGTCTTAGAACCATATGGCATTTCCTCTGCTTGCACTCATTCTGTCTGCTGCCACCCTGTGAAAAGATGCCTTCCACCAAGGTTGTAAGTTTCCTGAGGCCTACCCAGCCATGTGTAACTGTGAGTCAATACAAGTTATTTTCCTTATAAATTACCCAGACTTGGATATTTGGTCATAGCAGCGTGAGAACAGACTAATACAGTAAATTGGTTCCACAAAGAGTCTGGTGCTGCTCTAAAGATACACAACAATGTGAAAGCAACTTTGGAAGTAGGTAACAGGTAGAGGTTGGGACGGTTTGGAGGACTCAGAAGAAAACTGGAAAATGTGGGAAAGTTTGGAACTTCCTAGAGACTTGGAGGACTCAGAAGGCAGGATGATGGGAGAAACTTTGGAACTTTCTAGAGACCTGCTGAATGGCTTTGACCAAAATGCTGATAGTGATATGGAAATGACACCCAGGGGGCTCATGTTTTGCATCAGCATGACCTGGATGTGAGCTATGGAATCAAAGGAGATCAATAAACTTTAAGGTTTATTGACTACCATGTTGGATTTTGGACTTCCACTGGGCCTGTACTCCTTTGTTTCAGCCAATTTCTCCCATTTGGAATGGTTGCATTTACCCAATGCTTGTACCCCCATTGTATCTAGGAAGTAATTAACTTGCTTTTGATTTTACAGACTCTTAGGCAGAAGGGACTTGCCTTGTTTCAGATGAGACTTTTGAGTTGGTCTTTTGTATTCATGCTGAAAAGAATTAAGACTTTGGGGGACTGTTGGATGATTGTGTTTTAAAATGTGAAGACGTGATATTTGAGTGGGGCTAGGGGCAGAATGATATGGTTTGGTCATGTCCTCACCCAAAGATCACCTTGAATTATAATCCTCATAATCCCCACATGTCAAGGGTGGGACCAGGTGGAGATAATCAAATCATGGGAGCAGTTTCCCCATGCTGTTCTCTGATAATGCATGAGTTCTCAGGAGATCTGAGGGTTTTATAAATGTCTGGCAATTCCCCTGCTTTCATTTGTTCTCTCTCCTGTCACCCTGCAAAGAGGTGCCTTCCACCAAGATTGTAAGTTTCCTGACACCTCCCCAGCCATGTGTAACTGTGAGTCGATTGAAGCTCTTTTCTTTATAAATTACTCAGCCTCAGGTATTTCTTCATAGCAACATGAGAATGGACCAATAGGTAAATGAGATAATTCAATTTACAATAAATTTTACAGAACTTACGACTTTGAGACAGTAGAGAAAAGGAGAAAAACAACATTTAGGGTAAAAAGCCTTGGTGTTAAAGAGTTAAAAAAAAAAAGTTAATTTAGCCTACAGGTGATATGTTAACTAAAAACTTTTTTAAACATGTGAACTAGCAGTGTTCAAAATTTCACTACCAGGAAGAATATTTAGGAATTAGTGGAAATATGAAAGGAACAGTATAGTATAGTATAGTAGACAGAGCAGAGACTGTAACAAAGATCTTATTTCAGTGCAGACTCTAATATGTAATATACAATTCATGTAAATTTAAATTCAATGAGCTAGAGATGACAATGAAAAATTTTATTTCAAAAAATAGACTAAGTTACAGAGAATAATATGCACAAATGTAAGTACCAGACAAATTAACAAAGGTTGTTTTGGACTGAATGTTCCCACTCTGTGTCACCACCAAAATTTATAAGTTGAGGTTATAACATAGTGGTGATATTCAGAGGTGGGGCCTTGTAAAGATAATGGGATTTGAATTGATCATGAGGGTAAAACCCCCATGTTGGGATTGTTGCCCTTATAAGGGATTGAAGGAACCAGAGCTTGCTCTGCTCCCTTCTGCCAGGTTTAAATACAGTGAGAAGATGGCTGTCTATAAACCAGGATGCAGACCCTTACAAGACAGGGACTCTACCAGAGTCTTAGTCTTGGAGTTCTCAACCTGTAGAACTGTGAGAAATAAGTGTTTATTGTATAAGCCAGACTCTATTGCATGTTTGTTACAGCAGCCTGAACTGACTAAGATAAATTAATGTTTTGTCATATTTGCTTTCTTCATGGGTAGTAAAATAACAAATGGAGCTGAAGTCATATGTGCTCTAGTTTAATATCCCTTCCCCCTCCTCCCTAGAGACAGCTGCTCTAATAAATTTGATGGTTATTCTTCTTGTTCATAATTTAATATTTTACCACTTGTATATTTATGAATTATATATAGAATTATATGTGCATTGATTTTTATGGCCTGTTTCCCTGAATTATTCTGCAAATTGGTTTCTCCATTTGGGATCTCTATATAAAATAATTACATTTATTTATACTGGCCTGCAATATTCCATTATGTGAATGGGACATATTCTACTGGTTTATGCCTAGGATTCCCGCATTTTAACTATTTCAAACAATGCTGCCAGGAACACCTTCCTGGCACACGTGTGAGGGCTGCTCTAGAGAATATACCTGTAAGTGGTAGATTGGAGTGAGTCACAGGATGACTATGGAGTGTGGACGTCTTCAGCTTTATCAGAAATTACCAAATTGCTCTTCAAATGGTTTTACTCATTTATATTCCAGCAAGCAGGATATGAGAGTTCCCATTGCAAAGCATTATCAAATTTGGAATTTTCAGAGTTTAAGATAAATTTTGGCCATCATAAAATATTTTTAATGGAAAGTCTCTTGGCAGTTTGGGTTAGACTTTTCTTTGTTACGGGGAATTATGCATTATAGAATATTTTGTATCCTTGTGCCATTGACATTAAATGTCAATAGAACACCACACCACGATTAAAAAAAAAAAAAGAAAATTTCACTAATTTTCAAATTTCCAGTGCCACTGCTCCTGGGGTTGACTGATGTGGGTGAAACATTCCTCATTATTTTAGTTTGTATCATTCTAGCTTTTTGAGTTGAATAATTACCTGATTGATTTTCTAATTTCTTGTTATTGTTGTTCATTAGCAAATCATCTAAAGTGGTGAGTTCCTCTAAGTAACACTTTACCTGCATCCCACATTTATTAAAAGTATTTTATATATAATAATTTTATATAATAATAAATTTTGTATATAATAATCTTAAATATTTCTTGTAGTTTTCTTTGTAACCCAACAAGTTATTTGAAAGTATTTTTCCTAAAATATGGGGGACTATATTTGCTCTTTAACTGCATTATAGTCAGAGAACTTGTTACATACATCAATTTGGTGTATATTTGTGATTCATGGTGATAGTGGTGGTGGTGACTTGTATACTCACATTTAGTCAAATTTTTTGATTGGTTCATTTGTAATGTAACATGCACCAAACAAATAGAAAATAAACAACCTTCTTAAAATGTAGCTTCTGAAAGAAATGTGTTAAATTAACATAAATATGTATTATGATTATTAATGTTCTAAATTTTTCCTTTCAACTCACAATTCATACGTGGTGGCTGTAATATGGTGGTATTTGGAGGTGAGGTCTTGGGAAGGTAATTGGATTTAAATTAGGTCATGGGGTTAAGCCCCGAGGAAAAGTTTGGTGTCCTTACAAGGAAATAAAGGAACCAGAGCTTGCTCTGTGCATATATATTACATATATTTTACACATATAGAAAATTGGAATTTACTTTTGCCAAATATTCTTACTGAAATTATTATTTTGTAATAAATTATTTTCATTTCAATAGCCATCATTTTGTATTACCTTTCATATCTATTAAACCTTTTGAATTAAATAGAATTCAATTTAATACTGTTTCCAAATCATTCTTCTGTAGATATGCATGTCCTTTGTATATATTTTCCATCTACTGTTTTCTAACTATTCTATGTTCCTTCTGTTTTGTGTCTCTCTAAATAGCATATAGTCTGATTTGTTTGTTGTTTCAGCTAATATAATAATTACTGTTTTTTGAATAGGAAAGCTTATTTCATTTATATTTGCTGTGGTTATTCATACATTTGTCTTCGTTTCCTTTTTTTCTTTTACTTTTTTTCCTTCAGTTAGAATACTAGATTGATCAATTATATAAATACCTTTTTTTTTTTTCACTTCTACTCATGTTGAATTTAAACATTCAATTTCTCTGCTAATAATGGTAAGTCTTACAAGGTTTAACCTTTATATGTTTTAACATGTAAATCTAAAAATGTGTAATGTTACTCATTACTAGCCTATTTCATAATAGTCAAAACCTTCAGGATTTTATAACTCTGTTTTTGACCTGCCATCTTCAATGTTATTTTTCAATATCTTAATTCCATTATATTTTGATTCCCCAAATTAATTACTTTTATATTTAGCATTAATTTAGGCTTTCCAGCATACCTAACATTGCCTCTATTTCCTTGTGAGTTCAACTTCTTTCCTGGTGAAAAAAAAAAAAATGGGTTAGCATATGTTTTACTGAGTATCTATGATTAGCAACTTTTTTTTTCAGTGGCTGTTTTATAATGATAAATCAGCTAGTAATAAAACTTAATGTTGTAATTTCTTTTTCTTCACTACCTAAAAATAAGATTTTATTATGTCTAATTTCTACTTTACCTGATTTCATAATGATTGCTTGTATAATTATTATTGCTTAGTTGGTAATTATTAATGCCCAATTTAATTTAGGATTTCTTTCTTACTTTGATGTTTGATGGCTACATCACCTTAACTGTTTGAATGCATCTGTTTTGATTCATCAACATGAGGGCTTATCTAATTTCTCAATTCTAAGACGTTCTTAGATTTTCAAATAGTGCTCTTCTCATTCTTTATTTCATGAATTCTTACAAAATATGTGATAGATATTTTTATCTTTTTACATATCTGTATTTCATTTTAAATTATTTCTCACATGTATTTAACTCTTCAGGTATTAACAACTCTATAACCCCTCTACTTCATTTTATTTAATTTATTGATTATACTCTGATTTTTTGATTATTTAATTAAATATATGACCATTATTTTAATACAATACCTAGATTTTTCTTTTTTTTCTCCCCATTGAATATTTTCAACAGACCTGTCAAAAATGTCCTTCAGATTTTCAGTTTTCTGGTGCAAGCTTTTTGATTAGTTAAAACAGTTGATACTTTCTCTTTGTGCCTAGTACCTTTGTGGTGCTTGATATTCCTATGATATGTTCTTTGCTGCTATGTATTTAGAAAGTGTATTTTCCATGACCTGAATTGCAATGCTGTTAATACAAGTCTGCCCTGTATTCTTATTAAATATATATGAGCTGAGCTTTATTTAAAAAATATTTTTACATTTCTATGTTTCATTTAAAAAGTAGAAGACTATCTAAAGTAGCACTCTGTAAGTTTGGGGAAAGAGATTTTATCTTAGTTTCTTAGCTTAAGGTTCCCAGGATAATTTGAGATGGGTGTGTTTGGACCAGAAATTTGTGTACCATATAATCCACCCATGGTTCATGCACTCTAAGCACATCATGTAGATGTACTGTAAGCTCTCCTAAAATGTTCTAGGAGATATAAAAGATTTCCTAGTTCTATTTCATGGCTGATGCAGGATTTCATGATGTCCAGTTTTATTCAGGTATTTTTGTTGCTATTCTTCATAGACATAAAGAATTGAGGATTAGATTCTCTGTTTTTAGCAAGTTGAAACAGTCCAGTCACCAGCTCTTTCTGCCTGTATTTTGTGTAAATACCCCCATGGGCCATTTAACCTTCAAATATTACTTAATTTTTCGTATTTTATTTATATAATTCTTAGGTTGTTATGCCTTGGATTTGAGCTCAACTAGATATAAAATGTTTGTTGTGTGGGTGATACATCCAACATTTCAATGTGTTGAGGTTGGGGGAGTGGTTCTCTCATAATTCCATATGTCCCCATATTGACTGCACTTCAGTGTATATCCTACATTGGGATAAAAGCCATGCTGTACTCTTCCTAGAGGCAGGACGAAACCTCCACTTAACGTTTAGTTTGCATGTCTAGACTGCAGATGCCACATACCTCAAAGGGAGTAGGAGAGAATTATGACTCACATAATGATTCTTGGGAGAGCGGGCAGGCTGCCAAGCAGATTCAAAGGTGACTAGAGAGATCAGGAACTAGGTTGAAGTTTATGGTAGTTAAGGAACAGGGCTGAGTGAAGGTTCCTCTTAATAGGACAAGGAGTGCATGATTTGAACTCACCTGCATTAAGGTAGAGAGTACCTGGGCTTTTTTTAATAGCTTGCCCAGGTGCAGGGTAGAATGGGAGCAGGCATGGTAGGGCTTAGAAGCCGGCAGTAGTCAAGTATTAAAAATAAAATGAGACACTATTACTATTCTTTATCTACATTTGTTTCTTGACATAGTCATTTTGCAAATTAAAAAGCACTTTTAATCTGCCAAAGACTAAAGACAAAATTAAATGTTATAATATAATACTCATTATTAATTATGATTAGAGTTTCTATTTGTTCAATTTTCTGTTAAAAATATTGATGTACCTTTTTAAAATTACTTTTATACTGTCATTGTATTACAGGACATGTAGCAATAATCATAAAGATTGAAGGAACATCTCATAACCTTATCAAGTGTTGTATCTATCTAGTTTAATAAGCATGTTAACAGTGGCATACAGGGTGCATTTGAACTTGGGTTGTATTATTTTTTTCATACCACCATCAACTAAAAGACAAAGCTATTTTTCATAGTAACCATGCAATAATCATCAATAATCATTATTTTCTGGACTCATTCTTTAGTTTTAAAACAAGCAACCGACAACTGAAAATGAACATATTTTATTTTTTGAAAATATCCAAACTGAATAACATATTTTATGTATGAGCTAAAATTTTCACCTATCAAATTTTAGATACAAATACAAATTTCAAGCAGATACACAGAATAATAGAATTGAAATAACTCAAATTCAGTTTTTAGTCTCTACAATCACTGATATAGTGCTGCTTACTTAGAATTGACTATTTAAATACAGTAAAATGTGATATCTACTATCACAGGGGTAAAGGCACATATTATGCCTAAGGTGATCTCAAAAAATTTCTAACTATTACAACTTTCTCTTGAAATCAACATGTATATTTGAGTCTCTGCGTGCCACAGACCAACATTAAAACTGAAAATTTTTAAAATTAATTTTGATGTAGAATACAATGTGTATTAGATGATGAGAAACAAACACTGTACTAATGTGGCTCATTTTAAGTATATGCTTTATATAGATAAACAGACATATGGATGGGTAAATAGATATCAATAGTAATTGCCACAATCGTTTACAACTGAGAAGTTTTAAAAACAGGTTTTGATGGGGTGGAGAAATGTATTTTTCTAACTGACATTTTTCCAAAACATTGACGCATTATGTTAATAAAAAGCAGAGCTATTTAATGAGTTATAGAATTTTGTTTGAATTCCCTACCAACAATGTGTTCTCTTGTTGCATTTACCAAAGGTGAACTACACCTACTGCCCTACCTTTAATTTGGTCTTGTTTGATTGTAGATAAAACTTTGCCTTGTGAAAAGTTGGAGATTTTTATTACATAATAAACATAATATCTTTAATCTCATATCCCCATGATGAAAGAATTAGCTGACATATATGCCATCCATGTATACTAACAAAAAGTTCTCTGAATAATGATTTCAAGATGCTATAACGTTGTAGGTAACAACAAAGGGTGAAAATCAAAATAGATAGAACATATTTTAATTGAAAATTATAGAATAAATAGTAAATAATAATTTTTTACAAAACTTTGATTTAAAAGATTTTGTGGACAGTTGAGTTAATCTTATTTCCCTTTGTACATCATACAAATGTGCTATTATTTTTACAACCACTTTTTATGAAATATCTTTACATTTGATTTAGGCGAATGTGTCTAGTGTCAGTGCAGAAATATGGAAAAATCTATATCATCTTTCCAGAAGTCATGTGTAGTTGGCCAAAGTAGGCCAAATAAAAGATATAATTAAATTAGGTATAAATTGTGAATTAAGAGTCTTAAGTTTTTATGCCATAGACTGATGAAGACTGAGCATAAAGGCTCAAAGTTTTAAGTAAGAGTAAAGGAATAATACGTGTCACCTTAAAAATATCGATAGCTTCTAACTTGGCATCTCAAATCTGTAATTGCTTACTTCCAGTTGACATTTATAATTATTTTATTTACAGTTAATGACCACTTTGGATTTATAAATGTATTTCCAAATAAGCATACAATTATACTTTTCTATTGAAATTTTATTGGCACATTATAAATATATCTGTTGTTAATAATTCAAAAGAAAGTTTTCAGACCATATGAAAGACTTTTCAACTGAAAGAAGGGACATTTCCAAATTAATAGATTCCTATGTCTCTTAACAACTTAAGCTTTCCTTTAATATATATATTTCTATATAGAGAGAAAATTTTGTCTTTAATATACTTGTCTTTCAGTGATGTTATTCAAAGGGAGAATATATTTAAAAGAGAATATATAATTAAAAAACACTGGGAGGTTCTAAATAACTGATTCAGTAACGATGCTAGTTATAGGTCTGTTTAAACTTCTATTTTTTCACAATTTAGTCTTGGTAGTTGCATGTTTCCAGAAATTTATCCATTTCTTTTTACATTACCCAATTTGTTGTCATATAATTCTTCATAGTGGTGTCATTTGATCATTTTTATTTCTGTGTCATCTCTTGTAATATATCCTCTTTTATTTCTGACTTTATTTCTTTCTTCTTTTCTCTTAGTCTAGCTATGGGTTTGTCAATTTTGTTTCTTTCCAAAAAACAATTCTTCTTTGTGATTTTTTTTCTTGTTGTTTTATATTTTGTTTATTTTCACACTAATCTTTGTAAGCTTTGTTTCCTTCTTCTAGCTTTGGATTCTTTATTCTTCTCTTTCAAGGTCCTTGAGGTCTAATGTTAAGTTGTTTATTTGAGATTTTTATTCTTTTTTAATGTAGGTGTTTATCACAATAAACCTCCCTCTTAGTATCACATTGACTGTGGCAATGATTTCATGGATATGATACCAAAGTAAAATCAACAAAAATAAACAATGAGACCACATCAAACTAAAAGCTTCTGTAAAGCAAAGGAAATAATTGTCACAGTGAAAAGGCAATGTACAGAATGAAAGAAAATACGTGTAAGCTGTATATCTAATAAGGGACTAATCGCCACAATATATGAAAAATTCCTATGATATGATTTGGCTGTGTCCCCACCCAAATCTCATCTTGAATTGTAACTCCCATAATTCCCATGTGTCATGGGAGAGACCCAGTGAGAGGTAATTGAATCATGGAGGTGAGTCTTTCCCGTGATGTACTCATGGTAGTAAATACGTCTCATGAGATCCGATGGTTTTTTTTTTTTTTTTTTTTTTTTTTGAGACAGAGTTTCACTCTTGTTGACCAGGCTGGAGTGCAATGGCATGATCTCGGCTCACCACAACCTCCATCTGTCAGATTCAAGCGATTCTCCTGTCTCAACCTACTGAGTAGCTGGCATTACAGGCATGCGCCACCAGGCCCAGCTAGAGATCTGATGGTTTTACATATGGGAGTTCCCCTGCATAAGCTCTCTTGCCTGTACCATGTAATACCTGACTTTGATCCTCATTTGCCTTCTGCCATGATTATGAGGCCTCCCCAGCCATACAGGACTGTGAGTCAATTAAACCTCTTTTCTCTCTAAATTACTCAGTCTTGAGTATGTCTTTATTAGCAATGTGAGAACAGACTAATACATCCTACAACTCAATAGCATAATAAAAGCTAATAGCCTGATTTTTAAAATGGCTTAAGGACTTGAATAGACATTTCTCCAAAGAAGACATACAAATAACAATTAGTATATTAAAAGATGCTCAACATCAACAAATATTGGGTAAATTCAAATCAAAACTACAATGAGATATCACCTCATGCCTTTCAGGATAGCTAGTATTTTTTAAAATGCCAAAAGACAACAAATGATATGAAAAAATCAGAACATTTGTGCACTATTAGTGGAAATGCAAAATGATACTATTTAATATTTCCTCAAAATATTAAAAATAGAAATGCCACATGATCCAGCAATTCCACTTCTGAGTACTTATCAAAAAAAAAAAAAAACACACAAAAAAACCTGAAATCAGGATCTCAAAGAGATTATCATCACTCCTATATTCATTGCAGTGTTTTTCAATATAGTCAAGATGTAGAAACAACCTAAATGTCCACTGAAGGTGATTGAATAAAGAAAATGTAGTAGGTACATACAATGTAAAATTACTCATCCTTAAAACAGAAGGAAACTCTGCAACATGAGGTAGCATTGATGAACCTTGAGGACATTATGCTAATTGAAACAATTCCATCACAAAAAGATATATACTGCATCATTTTACTTATGTGAGGTATCTAAATAGCTAAACTCATATAATCAAAGAGAAATAGTGATAGGGGTTGAGGTGAGAGAAATGGGGCATTACTAATCAATGTGCATGAAGTCTTAGTTCAAGATGAGCAAGTTCTGGAGAGCTGCTGTACTCCATTGTACATGTAGTCAACAATACTGTATTGTACACTTAAAAATTTGGTAAAAGAATAGATCCCATTTTGGGTTATTACCACAATAAAACAACATATTTATTAAAATGAAAAAAATTCTACTAGGAAATTAATTTATATACATGTGTCTATATATAACATTTATAAAATCCAAAAACATCTGTAATCTTAGCATGCATTTCTCCCCAGGGAGTTAGATAAAGAATATGGACTTCCATTTGAACATTTTACTTCATTTAACTTTCAGTTCTATGACTTTAAAGAAATAGTGAGATATTACCATATATAAAAAAAGTTTTGCTGGGGGCAAAAGTCTCAAATTAGTGGTTGTCATGGGCTGCAGAGAGAAAAGAACTGAGTAATTTCTCAGTGGGCACAGGTTTACCTTTTGAGGTAATGAAAATGTTTGGGAACTGCATAGAGGTGGTGGTTGCACAAGACTGTGAATGTCCTAAATGCTTCTGAATTTTCAACTTTACAATTATTAATTTCACAAAGTAATATGAATTTTAAAATATTTTTATAAAAATTGAAAATTTCACAATCTGTTTCTAGCATTCTCTTTCATTATGAATTACTTTTATCATTTATTTTAAAAAATGATTTCCAACAACTACAGTTTAAAAATTATTTTTCAATAATAATACTTAAAAGTGCTTTTTAAATTTTCCATATATTTCATAGATGCAAGGTTATTATTTAAGCATCTTTTTCTTCTTATAAGCTCGGAAGCTTATAAAATGTGTGCTAGATGGACTTCATAAACTTTATAATAACAGAATTTTAATAGCAGTAAAATTAACTCATGACAAGTAATTCTATTTTGTCCTTTAAAGTTCACATATCTTTCAAGAAATTAGGAACCATTTATTTCAAAAGAAAAATTAAAATCTTGATTATGTACATTTCAGAATAAGTATAGCTTCCCAGATTAGAAAATTATCATATTGAAATCAGAATTGAGAAACTGAAAATTATTCCTATTTTGAAGCAATTTATTCACCTTACAAAAGCATCTTTCATTTAATATATTAAATGAGTGGGAGTATTGATTTATATAGATAATTATTACCTACTTATGAGTAATATGAACATAAACTCGTCATAAAGTGATGAGTTGATTTTTAGTAATTCAGAAAATTCCTAACTATAGCATTGTATAAATGTAGGTAGAGTATAAAACAAAACATACCCATTTTTGTAGGTGAAATGAAATATGCTAAGTATTTTTTTACCAAATACCAAATGATGTATATTAAGTATAGTATTTACCAAATCTTTCCCTTCGACCTTCTAAAAATCAAATTATGGTTTATAGTCTTTGATTTGGACTACATACCTTCAGAGAAACATTAGGTCAATGCACAATAACCAACTATCTTAATTTAGGATCCCTTATAAACAGAGCTAGTGACCAGGACCTGGGTGTAGTTGTTTTATTTGAAAGGTGATTGCAAAAATCAGGAATGAAACAACAAGAAGAGTAAGAACAGGCAAGGAGGGAAAAAAAAACCAATGTGAGGAGGCCTGAGCAAGCTTCCTGGGGTGAATTTGCCAGCACCATGTGTGAGTTGTTCACCTGAAGTATGGAAGTCTTATTTCATTGGCTTCTTCTTCCATTTGAGGGTTGC
This sequence comes from Sapajus apella, assembly GCF_009761245.1. Lineage (NCBI taxonomy): Eukaryota > Metazoa > Chordata > Mammalia > Primates > Cebidae > Sapajus > Sapajus apella. Next base: position 2,107,455 of record NW_022436985.1, read on the forward strand.
TCCTAAAGGTGTAAATTCTCTCACATTTCCAGGCTGTGCTTGTACCCAGGCTCAGTGGGCGTCCACAGCATGGGAGGAGGCCCTGGATACAAAACACAAATCTGAGCAGCATGAACTTGAATGGAACACTGTCAGAACATGGTGAGTCTAAGCTCCTCCAGAACATGGGTCTGTGGAGCTGATAAAAACCAGAGGCAACCTGAGATATTATACTGCAGGATTCCAGTGTGTCTTGTACTAGATACAGCAATGCAGTGGGAAAACACTTCTTTATCTTTAATTTATTATCTTAAGCAGCTGACTTGTACAGATACCATATTAAGTGATTTAGACATATTTTCTCTTTCAGCTTTTTCTTATTTATGTTTTATGGTCACCAAGATATAGCTTAATACACCATGGTAGTAATATAAAAATATTCTATAAAACTAGGGTATAAAAGAGATAATTAACTTTCCCAGTTGCCTACAAATTTCTCAGGTGTAAGGATCACTATTTATTGAACTTCCAAGGACATACATACATTTTCTCTTATTATTCAAAAATGATGTTACTAATGGAGATTGTTCTCTCAGTGACTGAAAAGATGGATGTGTGACTAATGGTCCTTTCCATCCTCCATAAATGCATACACTGTCCTTCAGCTATGACTTAGTGTGACTGGGGCTATTTACAACCAAATCTCTTCCACTCACTGTCTTTCTAACACCTTTACTAAAATAGAAACACCCCATTTTGAATTGCATTGTCTAGTGCTAAATTGACTTTGCATTAAAAATAAAAAAATTCTCTTTTAAAGAGAGTGTTCCTTACCTTCCATTCTAATGCCTAGAGACATTAACCTGAACATACAAAGGAAAGGATAAAGAGGAGGTGTGAGGGGGAGGTGCTTTTCCATCAAATGCATAAAAATCATTCAATGTTTTAAAATCATAGATGCTTCATATATTACTTACATTATTGTTTATTTTGGTCTGTGTTTTCTCACTGCTTATTGTGTTCTTAGATTTTTAAAATGTTATTGGTATCTAATTATTTTGCAGAAAAACTGATGAAAGTCTATCTCTTGGATCAGTTCTCTTTGGCATGAATCTTATGAAGATCAATCTTTTTTTATATGCCATCATCTTTTGAGGTTTTCTTTTATCACAAACCTCTGGTTTCCATCCTGTCTTTTCTGGTCTTATTAATACCACATAGCCAGATTTTCTTTTGATATTTATTAAGTATATTCTATAGGCTAGCCATTGTATTACATACAATATCCTCATTGCATATATGTAGATGTCTCTTCCTCCCTTATCTAGACCTTTCTGTCTTGAAGTAACATGAAATTATTTAAACTAGTTCCAAATCAATACAAGACAAATAGCTAAGATGGAAAAGTATCTCAGACTATCCAGGAACAGCAAGATGTATCAAACTATCACAGAAACCAGAATAAGAGCTATAAATTCATCAGAAACTCAGGCAATACTACTTTTATGTCATGGATATCTCTTGTCTGCTTCTCTTACTGCAACTACTGTACTGTATTCTTTGAAATTATTGGCACACTAGTTTTCTCTACTCCTTTAAGTGCTCATATTCAAATATGGACAACAAAACGCACCCAAGTTTATGTGTTATAACTTAATGACTGCCACAAAAATGATTAATGCATTAATGTGAATTCCCCACAGGCACATTTACCCATTGAGAGATTTAGCAGTCCAGTATCTCAGGAATCCTGTGACTTTTAAAATGGTGATTAGCTTAAAATGTACATTTTAGAAAGTACTGGTAGAAACTAAAATATGGCTTTAGGATCTTCCTCCACCTTCAGGCAATGTATGTGATTATAATAATGGTATTCTGAGTACAGAAACCTAGAATTTGTCCAAGTCAAGGAATTTACTCCAATCTTGGAAATTTCAGATGATGTCAAAAGGAAAGGTAACATATTAGTCTAAGGCAAAAATATTCTTGGACAGGATAAGCCTTGCAGTGCCTTTTTAAATCAACTGTCTCAATGTCAGCTCACATTTTGTATGGCTAATGAACAAAAGTTCAGTGAAAGGGTTCATGCCATCTTACCCCAAGATGTTGGAGATGTGAGGACAGATTATTCAAACTCTCATTGGCATAAAACCCAAAATCTTCCCAGAGAATTCTCTGGTACCTAGATGTGGAGCCTTTACACTGTAAAAATATTCTTCCACTGAGTAACCTTGACGAACTCTCCTGCTAAAAGACAGAGAGAGAAGGCCACCCAAGCTTTACTGGCATCAGTAGGTATGTGCCCTACTGGGCACAAAGTCAGCAAGGGTGGTTAATGTGCTTACATTGGTATCACATCTAGAGTGATTCCACTGGAATGATCTTGCTCAAATAATAATGAGTCTGAGGACTTTCAAGGAGTAGACATGCTCTCTCGCTCTCTCTGTGTCTCTTGAATGCTCACACACATACACACATATATACAAATGTGAATTGCTGAATCATCTCCCTTCTTTAAGAAGGTGCATACTTGTGATAATACCCTAAGCATTCTGGTAGGCATAAACTAACATCATTCTGCGGAGGGATAGATACTAGAGATAAATACATTGTTTTGCAAAATAGCCTCTCTTTAAGTCACAGCAGGTAAAGAGAAACTGAAGAGCTGCAGCCACCTGGGAATTGGACCTAGTGGGCCATGTTTTCCCAGAGTGAAGTGTTCTTTCCAAAACTGTCAGTAGATAGATGCTGCTCATAGAACCTAGAGGTTTTACTTCTGTCCATGAATAGCTGTCTTATCTCAGGTTCTGATCCTCTGAGGGACCGCGGGGGAATAACTCACTTTGTGATCTTTGTTCTTTGAAATGCCTGGAGAACCAAAGGCTTCAATGGGCCAGTAGCACACTGAAGACAATTAGAAAATCCCATCCATTCTTTGCACTGGAGAGGATAGCCAGTAACAACTGTCATACTTTCTTACTTGAAATGTAAACTCTTGAAAAGAACACACTGACTATAGTTACTTAAAGAATAACTACATGTTTATATTTCCTTGCTTGTGCCCTAGAGTCACCAATTTATATAAAGTTCCTAGCCATTGAAATATTAGCTTGGGGCAAAAGTAATTGTGGTTTTTATCATTAAAAGTAATGGCAAAAGTCACAATTACTATAACTTATCTATGCTTAACACTAAACTATGGCACTTAAAACCCCCTCTAAAATAATTTCTTAGGACAGTTTTCAAAAGGATGTAGAATATTTGCATTTTCTTTATTTCAAAAAGCAAGCCCTGTGTTAATTGCCTTCTCTAAAGAGCATTTGAGGATCTTTTCTAAGCAGAGTGATTCCTCACATAAATAATATGGACAGGCTTCACCACTCTGCTCCTAGAAATGAGGCACTTTGATATTGATATCTTAAATGGCAGTGGTTAATTAACTAATAGAAATTCTGTCTTTTCAAAAGGTTACCTTCTCTCGATAGCTCCAAAGCTCCCCAGTGAGTATTTCTTAGAATCTGTTCTTTTTTTCACTGCCTCTAGCTTCTCATGGGAACTCAGATGTGACTCTGAAGGTCAAACTCAGAACCTACCAGTTCCCTTCATTTGATCCACTCCTGCTCACCACAAAACCACCTCTTACTTGCTTCAGTTGCATCAAAAAACTGCACTGAACTGTCAGTGAAGAATTCAGGTTCAACTAAAGCTTCTACTACCTATAGACTCAGAAACCCAACACCAATTTCGTTGTAGTTACTAGAATCTCTGTAACTCCTATCTGATACTAGGTAGAACAAGTTGGGGTCCCTGGCAAAGGTTTCACCCTCAAGCCTGGAAACAGGGCCCTAAATGAGAATGTCACATCTTTGTTTTCCCACCCGAATGCTGCCTTTTCACCCAGCATGCCTCATCCTGTGGCCATAAAATCCCAAGCTCCACTGGCAGAGTAGCAGAGTGACATGGAAGAGAAGGAGAGAAGAGAAAAAGCGTCTGCAACAGAAGAGGCAGCTGGACATCATAGACTATAGTCAGAAAGGAGATAGCTGGGGACAGTTGGCTAAATTTTACTGGGACCAGGGGAAGATTATCTTCCCACTCCATCCCCTTTCCAGGGCCCCATCTTCCTAAGAGCCACTTCCATCACTCAATAAAATCATCATTCACAATATTTCAAGGCCATGTGACAAGAACCCAAGTACCAAGAGGGCAGGTTGTAAAAGGCTGTCACCCTGACCCTCTACTGAGCTGGTTAGCACTTAGCCCTCTGCTGAAGGCAAATGCTAAGAAAGCATTAATAGATGCCTTTTGGGGCTTCAGAGGTTGCAGGCAACCCCTAGACAATGCCGAGGGCCAGTACAGGATTCCTTCCTGCCAGCGCCCAAAGGCACTCGTCCCATCTCCTGTTTCCACTCATTTGCATGCTCCCCCTCTTGAAAAGGGTTTGAGCATGGTAGCTGAATACACAAGCCACACCCCTGTCACAAGTCCCACGAGGGGTTCAAGGGAACGCTTCCATCTCACCTGGTCATGGGTATTCCACAGAAAATTGGCTGAGGCCCAAGTGGTACAGTTGTTTAAATGTCTAACTTTTAAAAATTGATGAACATTCAGGTAGTACCCTCATGTATAAGCCTTGCGAAAGGAAAGTAATGAAGTCTCAAATTCACTATGCCAAAGGGAAAGTTAAGTTTAGGAACTGAGTCATGCAAAAACTACCTTCCTTTTGTTCCTAAACAGATAGCTACAAGGATAAAAGGCCACATATGTCCCCAGGGGGCCTCTCTCACAAATTGCTCATAAGAAAATTTCTTGTGGGCCCCAAAATCTTTACCATAAACCAGAATTCTGTTGAATCTCACCCTGACTGCAAGTTAACAGCTTATTTTCACAGGTACAGGACAAAGATAGGACTAAAAGTCATGCCTCAACCTACCCCAAGACAAATGCATATTTTACTTCTTCCTCTATTCTATGTCAACTTTGTCTTATGTAAAATGCAGATTTACTGAGTGCCAGATAAATGCATAATTGACTGTTCCTCCTTACTCTCCTACCACTGTTTCCTCTTTAAAGTCCTTAAAACCCTATTTGGAGAAAGCACAGGCCACAGATTCTACTGTAACTCGTGTTTCTTTTTCCCATGCACCTCCTTGCTTTTGGTGAAATAAACCTCTAAAGTGATTGAGTTCTGTCTCAGACACCTTTTGGTTTATGGCCATAATGATTTCGGGGCTGATGTGAATGCCTACCACTTGCATGCTAGGTGAAAAAAAATAGGGCCCTGTTCCTGTGTCTAACAATTGAGTCTTGGTCAGATCAACCCCATGTCCAAGATGCATATTGTTTCTGAAAACAGAGGGGCAATGTTCTGCTCAGCAACCAGGATCCAGTCAGATCTACTCCAGTCAATCAAACTCATACCACATCACTGAATCCCAACAGGTAAGGGGTAAGTGTGGGTGAAAGAGAAAACACAAATTTCTGGAAACAAATAGGTATTTAGGAAGGAAGGGCACCACCCCAAACATGCAGTACTAACTATCCAACACTGACAAGTATTGGAACAAAGAGTGACAATACTCTCTTACTTGGAGATTCTGAGCAACAGACCACAAATACAAAGTATCTTGTTACACATGCTTTTAACTTTGCATTGTAAAATTTATTTGAATGTCTACCTCCAGTTATTACAACTAAAGTTCTACACATAGCATGCTATTTCCACACAAAGAGCTCCTGCATTACAAAATCATTAATTTATTTTATTTATTCTGTCTGCTTGCCCAGAAAGCTCATTATGTATCTATCTGAAGATTTTATAGATTAACATAGTTTTATGACTCTCTACACCTATTCAATGATAGTCTGAACATAACCTTTAATTTTTTCCAAATGCAATAGCAATTTAATGGGCTTCCTATTGTGCTTAATCCCTTTGTTCTCACATAATGTGGAACACGCTTAAAATGCCTGTCTGCCCTTTCGTTGAATCCAGAGCTATTCGTAACGTGATTTCTTCCTTCATCCTTCTGCTCTGCCCATTAAGGAGTAGTGTATACTATGTGAAATTACTGAATATTCAAGGAAGAAAAGCATAATTATACCTGAAGCTTTGTGAGGAGAGTTTATGCACTTTACATCAGTGATTTCCAAATCTGAATGATACACAGAATTACTTGTGGAACCTTTTAAAATTTTCCATAATTTGGACTCCATCTTGATAGATTCTGATTTAGTAAATTCAAGATTTTTTTTTTAACTGAGTTAATTCTCATGTTCAGGATCATTGCTCTCCCAGATAATAAATTCTGAGCACTATAATATGCCACCCAGGCACCCAGGTTCCCCTTCAGAAATTGACTTATTTCCACCAACTGCTGTGAATGCTGCTGGCAAAAAGGCCTGAGCTGCCACTCTTACAGTAATTGTTCAAGCTGAAAGGACTATTTCCCCCAAAGTTATGCCATGTCACGAGTACAAAGGCCTAGCCCTTCCTCCCACTTGCAGACAACTGTGAAGGGTCATTTTAGCTTCAACTCCGCAGTAAGATGGCTAAGGCCTGCAGTAGCCCACATCCTTCTGTTGTGGAATCTTTAGGGTGTTGCCCAGCTTTGGCTTGGGCCTACTGGTCTTATTCCGCCCACTCAGCCTGGTAGGCTGGCTTGGCTCATACTACCAGTCTGGATCCTGTGCGTGCCAAGGTGGACTGTGTGGAGTGGCAAGGGGTGTGTGAATGAGCATGGGGTCCAGCCCTGCTCAGTCAGACATGCTGGCTGCTACAATGGGGGCAGGCAGCTCCAGCTGCCAGCATGGGCACTGGCTCTCTGTGAGGCTGTGGCTGAACCAGGAGCACCACAAGAAGCTTCCACAGCTGGCACCGGGGAACACGGTGGCTCCCAATAGCTTAGAGATGCCAGGAACTGCAGGACCCCAAAGAGGGAGTCACTGCCCTGGCTCAGGGAGCTCCCAATTCTGGGCTCTCCAAAGGATTGCAGTTCTTCTTTCCTTCTCTTTGCCCACAACATGGTGAGCAAGAAGCGTGTCTCAGCTCTGTTCGTGTTACAGCTCTTTTAGTCTCACCATTTGGAGGTTCCTGACTTCTCGTCCTGCACCCATGAAGAATGAGATACATAGACGAGTAGAGGGTGAGCAAGAGGACGAAGAGTTTTATTAAGCAATAGGACAGCTCAGAAGAAACCCGCAGTGAGTTGCTTCTTTCTGCAGCCAGGGTGTCCCAATAGTGTTCAGCTACTAGCCGAGTGAGTAGCTCCTCTCCTCTAGGCAAGTCATCCTAACAAGTTTTAAGCTATCAGCAGAGGGGTTAGCTCCCCTCTGCAGCTGGTCATCCATCATTTCCTCATCATCTCTCCATTGTCTCAGCAGCTCTCAGCAGAGAGGAAGCCCTAGAGTGGATGGCTCCTCTCTGCAGGCAAGTTGTCTTATCATCTGTTCAGCTCTGGCTGAGCCCAGGGCTTTTATGGGCTTCAGAAGAAAGGAAGTATATTCCAATTAGTTTTTGGGCAGCCTTGGGAAGGCCCAGAAAAGGCACCATAAGTTCCCACTGTGCTCTGTGGAACTGGCAGCCTGGCCCCCAGCCTTTAGGCCCTCGTGGTCTGAAGGTGAAGCCTCACTGGTAACCCATTTCCTCCCACCCAGGAGGCCTGTCTCCTTCCTGCTGCCATCCAAGGCACCCAGGCTGCTTGCACCAAGGGGCACCTGCAGGCCAGAGCCAGGCTGTCCTCAACCCCCCATCAACCTCCCTCCCATGCTTGTTAGTACCCACATTCCAGAGGGGCTGAGGCAGCAAGGGACTAGCGTGTCAGCACTGCCCTGAGCATGTACGCCCCTGGCTGGGCTACAACAGCACCCAGGGGCAGCTCCATGTTGCTTCAAGTTTGGAATAGGTGTTGACAGCAGAGAGAAGCCAGGCATCAGGAGCAGGCACTTCTGAGCCTGCAAGAGCTTGGGGAAGGGGGGCCTTTCCCAACCCCGAAGAGTACAGTGAGACCTAGGTCCACAACCCTGACATGGGTGGCTGCGCTTGCACTCGTTAGGGCAGGGCTGCTGCCTGCTCCTGGATCCTGCTGGCTCCATGGAGCATGTAGCCCCAGCCACACCCCTTGCAGTCTGTTGCCAAGGCTTCAGATCCTCGCCGGGCCTGGGCTGCCAACCTGGGCAGGAGCTACTGTTGCCATGAGCTTCCCCCATGACCCCAGCTGTCAAGGACAACCTGAGGCTCCTCCTTGCCTGGCTCATGACCCTGCCCAGGGAGTACCTCCAGGAGCAGATTGTGGGCCGTGAGTCCTGGACTCAGCCATCTCTAGCATCAGGCTTGGAGGTCTCCCCAATGCAGGGTGGACCTGGGATGCAGTCCTGGATGGCCTTGTGTGGAACATCCTCCAAAGGCACAGGAACCCGACATCATCAGTGGGGTGGATGCACTGGCTGCATTCCTGGCTGGGTCCCTGAAGCGGGTGCCACTCCCACTTTCTGCCCCAGGACCCCAAAGTGCAGCCCTAGCTCCTTCTCGAGGCCCCTCTCTGCCCCACCCCACTGCCCCCAATCTGGTGAGTGACATGGCTCAGCCACATCCTGGTGGCGCCCAGGGCAGCAGGCTGCTGAAAGCTGCCTGCCTCCTCCCCCTGGCATCCCTGCAGCAGCGGCACGATGTCAGCAGCCACTCTGGACAGCCCACCACTGTCATCACTTCCGGGCATTGATCCTGAGAACAGTCCCTAACAAACCTCCCGCAGGCTGTTCTCCCCTTCACAATCAGCTTCCTGGAGCATCCAACCCATGATACATATTATCATTAGAGTTTGAATATCGAAAAAAGCCTTTCATATCTTAAATTTGTCTTCAATCAGAATATAAACCAATTCCAAGAAGGAAACAACAAAAAATTTATTCCCTACCAACCTCCAAAGAAATCAAGCTGACTTCTCTGCTCCCTTTGTCAATCACTAACTCACTCCTTCCCGCCTACCAATGTGCATTTCTTCCTGCAATGAAATCCCCTCCCCTTTATTTTTTTTATCCAAAACCACATTCCTGTCATTGCCATTCATGAGCGAATCCTTGAAGAAATGTTGCCACCTAACTTTTTCAGTATGAAAACGTTATAGTTATATAATCATGGATTATGTAACTGCAACTGGTTATATAATCATTCCTTATATTGACTTGTACTCTATAGAGAATATGTGCCTGGAGAGAAGAAACCAAACCTTCCATTTGTTTTTATTTATTATTATTTTTTTTTTTGGGACAGTCTCGCTCTATCAGTCACCAGGCTGGAGTGCAGTGGGGCAATCCTGGCTCACTGCAATTTCCGTTTTCCAGTTTCAAGCAATTCTCCTGCCTCAGCCTCCCGAACGGCTGGGACTACAGGCACACACTACCATGCCGGGCTAATTTTTTGTACTTTTAGTAGAGATGGGGTTTCACCATGTTGGCCAGGATGATTTTAATCTCTTGACCTTGTGATCCACCCGCCTCGACCTCCCAACGTGCCAGGAAGCCTTCTGTTTTATGCTTGTTTTTGTTTTGCTTTGTTTTACATAGTATGGCTATTGAATGACAATAAAGAATAATGATTAGTGTTCTAACATAGGACATTGTTCTCTCTAGCCACTAATTTTAACAGGCTTTCTGAAAAATAGTAATGTTCATATAGGTACACTCACACACTGTCCTAAAAAGCAACCCCTCCTAGTGTCATGATTTAACTGACATGTTCAAAGTTTCATTATCTTTATTATAAAATACCTGATTTTTTAGAACTGGTTATTTTGATTTATATATATGTTTGAACTATAAAGATTAATCTGTAATGTTTTAATTTACTTTGTGTGGTAAATTAATTTTGATTTCCATAATGTAATAATGTAACTAGTAGTTTTCTTTCTTAATGTCTGAATTAAAATTTTCAGTTGCATTTTTACAGTAATATGCATTGTTGTTGAGTTGTGTTTTATCTTGTTTGAAAGGATAAAGGAATGAAATTTTTTTCTAAAGAAAAAGAAAGAAAGGAAGGAAAGAAGGAAGGGAAGGGGAGAAGGAAAGGAAAGAAAAGAAAAAAGGAAGGAAGGAAGGAAAAAGAAGGAGGAAGGAAGAAGAGAGAGAAAGAAAAAAGAAAGGAAGGAAAGAAGGAAGGAAGGAAGGAAGGAAGGAAGGAAGGAAGGAAGGAAGGAAGGAAAGAAGGAAGGACAGAAAGAGAGAGAAAGGAGAACCTGGAATTAGACTAAGAAGATTTGAGTCTTGGTCCTGCTCATCATTGACCGGCATTGGCACTTTGGAGGCTTTGTTACCCTCTATGTGTTTCAGTTTACCGTAAAACAAGGCTGAAAATAATGCTCACCACTTAGGGTTGTTGAGAGGGATGGATGGGGACGTTCAGGAGATATAATACGCACATGGTAAATTCATGGTAAAGTTTACCTCTTGTTGTTAGCATTTTAAAACTTTTCCAGTATCGACAAGTTGATATCATATTTCAGTGCATATTAGAGAAGTAACCCAATCACAGTACTTTTATTTTCAACTCTTAGAAGTGGACAACCCTCAGGTCAGGAGACTATATCAAAGTAGCAATTAGCTGGATACTACAGCAGTATTCTTCTTATCCTTCCAGAAAATGATGTACCTTGGTGGTTGAATCAAATGTCTAAACTGGTGGTTTTAAAGCACAGTGATCATCAAAATAATCTGTAGAGATTTTTAAAAACATACTTTTCCATCCCACTTTGATATTCAAATTTAGTTGGAATGACATGAATCTGAAGTATCTGTATTTTAAAATTTTCCACAGATGATTCCCGTGTGCATTCAGCGTTGAGACACAATGCTAAAACTGGTAGGTTAGACTGTCGGCATTACTAATTGGGTCATGGAGAAACATAGGTAAGGTGATAGGATTTGAAATAGAATATTCCCTGTGAAAGTTAAACTACACATGGGCATATAATGTATTAGGGTGAAGAGGTAAAGTCTCTTTAAAATGAAAGAATAGGGCTTCAAGTCCAATATACAACCATATCTTCCTAAAGCCATTAATACCTTTTCTTTTCTCTTTCCTTCTTTTTTTTTTTTTTTCTTTTGAGGCAGAGTCTTGCTCTGTTGCCAAGGCTGCAGTGCAGTGGCAGAGCTCAGCTCACTGCCACCCCTGCCTTCCATGTTCAAGCCATTCTTTTCCCTCAGCCTCCCGAGTAGCTGGGATTGCAGGCATGCATCACCGTGCCTGGCTAATTATTTTTGTTATTTTTTTTGTAGAGAGAGGTTTTTGCCATGTTGGCCAGGCTGGTCTCAAATGATCCTCCTGCCTCAGTCTCCCAAAGTGCTGGGATTACAGGTGTAAGTCACTGTGCCCAGCCTTGAAGCCATTAATATCTCTAGAGAAAGCATGTATCTATTAGAAAAAGTGCTGATGATCATTGGAAGAACATAAAAATGATGTCATAGCAGAAAGATATAATATTATTCCAAGAATTATGCAAGAGAAAGAAAATGTTTACCAGGGACATCAAAAGCTAGAATTATATTGGTAAAGACATGCCCTTTGGGAAAATGAATTTATATGCTATCTTAATCTAAAAATTCTTAATCTGTACTACAGTGTTCTAATTCTGTGATCATCCAGTAATCTTACTGATATTTGGAATGCTTCAGGGAGAAATATTCATGTTGAACTAATGTGAGTAGTTCTTCCAGCTAACAAAACTTTCACTGTAAATTAAGACACAGATGTTCATGATGTATATGTAGATGAACATCGCGATCTCTTATCAACTTGACAAATATAAGCAAGAATCCCAGAATCTAATAAAATTTAAGATACAGACAAGGTGAGTTATTAAGCCTATAAAGCTGAGAAACAGAACTCAAATGGTGGTAAATTCCAAGTTTAGAATCCAAGCACAGAATGAGTTTCTTTACCCACCAAAAGACAGTCTTCCACTTTACAGTCACCAAACTTTGCTGCAAGAAATGTATCAGATTTGTCAAGTAACTTCCTGAAGCAATAGGAAAGGCTCTCCTCAATGTCTAATCCTTTAGGGCAGGAAGTTTTGCAAAATGATTGTGTATTTATAGCTTTTCTCCAATCTCTAAATTGGTCTTTAAAAAAAGGCTTGAAAATACATTTTTAAAAACTTCAATAATATTGTGTCTGACAGTGAGTGATGTGAGTGAAATCGCTAACCCTGTCGCCAGTGAGCAACCAAGGAAGCTCGTTTGATCGATCAGAAAAAGCATCAGTGTTGACTACATCCCACTATCTGAAAAGCCAATCTGTAAAGTGTTATCTATAAAAGAAGCAAAAGAGTGCTGAATGGGAGGAAAACAGGAAATGCAAAAGCACCATTTAGTATGTCCGTAGGTGGCAAGTAACAAAAGACATTGAAAGTGAAAAACATTTAGCAATTTCTGAAATATTTGGAGAGCCTATTCTTGAACATTCTTTTTTGGTAAATGTTTTCACAATAAAATAAGTAAAGGAAAAATTACATAAAAATCCCCAACTGAAAATATAAACAAAGGAAAGAAAAAAGAAACATCTGAACTGAGGTTCAAATAATGTAAATAAGGAAAATGTTTCAAATGGAAAAAATAAAAATTGAAGCGATTATTGGTAAGACTAATGACAACTAAATCCCAAAGCCAAATGACTATTAAATTTGGGATGGAGAGGAGATAAAGCTGTTTTAAAATGCTGTTCGGTCATTCACCTTTGTCATTTAAACATCTTTTATAAGAAGAAATGTGACAAGCAATTAAAAGGAAAACATTATGGTTTTGGTTACCTTGTGCAGAAAATTGATTCCTTTCTCCTGTTTCAAGTTGACAGAATTATCCAGAGTTCCTTCTACTTTATGCCCCAGCAGACACAAGCTAAGAAAGAAGAAAAATAACTTGATTCTTTGCTTGCTTTCCCAGGAACTATATCATTAGATTGTTAGGTATATAGATAGACAAATATGTGTGTGTGTGTATATATATATATATATATATACACACACACACAAAAAAAAAAAAAAATATACATGCATACATATATATATGTATATATATTTTGTAAAAAATACAAGAAATATGGAAAGTAAAAAGAGAAAATAAAAAAATTATGATCTCTTTACCCAGAGGTTTTGGGTTTTTTTTAATAATAATCATTTTAATGAAATTTTTTCTACATTTACACATACACATACATTCAAACATATGTATATGTGTGTGTATACACATGTATTGTGTATATACATTTTTTTCCATTTAATAGCTTTTCATATCCTACTTCACCCCATCCCCTGTAATCTGTCCTCCAAGGAGTTTTAGGCAACAGGCATCCACCTACATTTGGCCCTTTAAAAAAAGGAGTAGTAGTTTCAGTTTATAATTACAGTTCTAAGGATATAAATTATCTTGAGCTCAGTGAGTTTATACACAACTTTCTAACAAACTTTCGTAAATATTTTACTTCATAAATAGAAGATATTATTAGTTCTAAATCCAAGATCAACAATAAACATTTAAAATATTGATGTATGTATTAAAATATATCACATGTGAATCTTGTAGTTTTAATGTTTTATTTTAGCTAAAATTCATAAAGCTGGAAAATTGATGACTGATTCATCATTTGAATTCTTTGATAATATTAATTTGTCCCATGAATTTCAAGGTTAGTTCTTTCTAAACTTTCCCAAAGTTGAAAAAACGTATCATGAAGTAAGAATATATGCAAACAGGCGGCTAGGCGTGGGGGCTCATGCCTGTAATCCCAGCACTTTGGGAGGCCGAGGCGGGTGGATCATGAGATCAAGAGATCGAGACCATCCTGGTCAACATGGTGAAACACCGTCTCTACTAAAAATACAAAAATTAACTGGGCATGGTGGCTCATGCCTGTAGTCCCAGCTACACGGGAGGCTGAGGCAGGAGAATTGCTTGAACCCAGGCTGGAGTGCAATGGCATGATCTCGGCTCACCGCAACCTCCACCTCCTGGGTTCAAG
>NW_022436985.1:2121541-2146541 GCF_009761245.1 Sapajus apella
AAAAAAAAAAAAAAAAAAGAATCTATACAAACATAAAATATATTTTTATGAATATATTTTTATTTAAAAATTGCTTTTATTAGACAATCATAGTGAGTCTGTGACATGCCACACAACTCCCCACTTTGAGGACTAAAGTACTCATTCCCTCAAATACTGTGAGAATTGACAGATAACAGCTGTCGTCCCTTTTGTGGGGACTGCCGTTATTTGAAGATAGTCAGTCACTTAGTGCAAGTTTATGCTCCCTTCCCTGGGATGGCTTGGATCCAATGGCTACCGGCACAGGCATATAAAGACTTGCTTCTTTGCACCAACTTATGATGCCTTTGCAGTGATAGTCCAGCTCTAGAGCTTCTTGCTAGCATGGCTCTCTCATGCCTTTGTTGTGACTACACTAGAGTTCAGCTTCTCCCTCTGCCCAGCTCAGCTTCCTACGCTCCCTGATCACGTGCTAATCCTAAAAGAACTCGATAAGAGTCTGCATGCTGGTGTCCAATTCAGAGTCTGTTTCTTAGATAACTTGGCTCCAAACCACAATTGTCAAACAGATTAAATGACTCTAAAGTGGCTACTATATAGTGGGAGGAAGGTTTTGCCATCTGATTACAAAGCTAGGAGTGGTGTCTCGTTGCTTACGATTTATCTTCCACATCCTGTAACAGCCCTTTACTTTAAAGAGCAGCATTGGTTTTCAGAGGAGCACAGATTTTATGGTCACTGATGGATTATCTTCTCATTCCTATTTGATAAAAATGTTGAGCAAATATGCTGTAAAAATGACACTTTAAAATAATCATTTCTTAAAATCAATATTCTGCAGAAGGAATTCCAAAGTTTAACCTCCTTTTGACACAATGAAACATGCAAAATATAGGACTATTTTTAGCCAATTATGAATATACAAATAACCCTCACTATACTTAACACAAATGTCAACTTTTAAGAGCAGCTATTCGAAGGAGAAATCAATGCTACTACTTAATCTAATATTTTATTTTCTCCTCCCCAAGTTTTCTGCTTTAGTAGAACATTTATATTTCAATTAAGCATCAATTCTTATAGGTATACCGTACAGCTTTACACCTACATTAGTATGTCACAGTTGGAAAAAATGGTAGAAGAGAACATTTCTGCTTACAGGTGTGAAGAGTAGAGAAGGTCAATAGGAAATCATCTCTTAATCTTCTAAATTCTTGTCTCATCAAATTTTTATTTGCAGAAAATGTTAAGCACTGAACAATATTCTACTTGATTTTACAACATATATTGAGTGTATTATATACAAGGCACTATTTTATGTAGTATATGGACTGTAAGAGAGTTGATATTCCGATTTGGGGGCATAAAACACATGCTTTATCAGCAAGATTGGGAAATAACTAGGGGGCTGTGTAAGGGGCTTCAGTGAAAGCAGAGAATGTCATGTCCCTAATGCTCCATGAGGATAATTTAACAGACGATCAGAGGAATAGATTACACAGGGAGTAAAGAGAGTGGTCGTTTCAAACCAGCATTGTTAGTAAAAGGGCATGAAAGTAGGAAGGAATGAAAGAGATCTGCAAGAAAAGCAGAAATAGCCATTGTTATATTTCTACCTTCTCTCTGGAATCTTTGATTAATCAATGTAATAAGCCACTCTTTCTCTTAACATCACTTTAAACCCAACCTAAAGAGAAAACAGGCAGCAACATGAGAGCTAGCATAATTAATTCCACCAATGTCAATGTCTTCAAATGCAAGATGTGAAATCATCCCATTAAACATTTCTGGGGAAAGCAAAGTGAACCAGAATTACTTTTAAAAACTGTACCAAAAATACTTTTCTGGGACTTGTAAGATATTGACAAAAGAGAATTTCTATCTATATCGAAAGGGCTTAAACCTAAAAATGCTGATGTGATATCTACTAAGATCTGCTCCTAGTGCTTTTGTTGGGTACTTAGTAGTTATATTTATATGGTTTTTAATTAAAATAGGCAATCTTTTATTCCAGTAGACAGTTAAAACAAAATTAGAGTTTCTTTAAGCTCCCACATGATAAGGCCAATCTCTAAGGAAACAATTTTACATATTTTTAACTCTTGAAAAATATTTTGGAATTATTTCGTTAGTCATATCTGAAAATAAATTATATAAGGTAAACTAGTGCTATTTCCTTATTTAAATATGAAAATGACTGCAATAAACTAAAGTGGCACTATTTATAGTATAATTTTAAAGCCTAGTTTAGTGATCTACAGACAGAATAAGTAAATTATAATTTTAGATTAGAACAAAGTTCTTAAGAAGCAACCTGCTGTAGTACATTCTGGCATAATACTAATAATGAAATAATAGTAAATTTGAGGGAATCAAAAGTTGTTCAAACTGCAACTCCTCCCATCCACCACAGGGCAGTGGCTGTGGCTGGCTGGCTATAGCTAATCATCTATACATCAGCTGCCCTTGTCCCTTATAATCCTCAGTGAACTGTGTTAGAATATTTCTGTTCAAACAGGCCTCAAAGGAGGCTGAAGGAAGTTACAGTTACAGTCTGTAAGAAAGGCTATAAATATGAAGAATTTTCTGTGTGCTACAGAAAATCTGACCTGGGGCTTTTTGAGGTGTGTCACGAAGTGTAAAGAAGTCTTGCCATGGCCCATATGGATGACAAGAAAACAAGATGAGACCTCCCATAATACAGAGAGTGACTCTACTGTCCTCTGCACACCTGAGGAGGAGCCCTTCAGTTCCCGTAACCCACTGCCTGCCGACAGCACAAACCCACACCACATCATATGGATTCACAAATATTTAATTAGCACCTAAGAGATGACAGGTACCACTCTGGGTCCTCAGTGTTCACTTGAAACTGAGAGGAGAGCGATCCCCTAGCTGGTACATGATCTAGAAGACAAGATAGGATTTTAGCAAGTAAACTGATAGACAAATACATGAAATAAAATACTTGTTAGTCCTCTTAAGGAAAAAAGGAGACAAATGGCATTTAAGCTGAGGCTTGACAGATAAGGAACCAATAATTTGAAGGTGACTGCAGATCTTTAAGCTCAGAGGTAACAGCTGCTGTGGATGCCTGGAGGCAAGAGGAGCTTGACAGTTGAGACTATGAAAGGACATTGGATGGGGAGCATAGAATGTGAAAAACTGACTTGGAGGCCAGCAGAGCCACATATGCAGGACACACAGCCAAACACAAGGCTGTTATTCTACTGCTGTTGGAAGCCATATGTCATGCTCTAAATATTTGAGTCCTCCCAAAATTCACATATTGAAACCCGAAGCCCCAAAATGATGATATTTGAATATGGGGCTTTTGGGGGATGATAAGGTCATAAGGGCATAGCTCTCATGAATGAGATTATTGCCCTTATAAAAGAAACCCCACAGATATCCATCCAGCCATGTGAGGTTACAATGAGAAGATGGCTGTCTAGAAGAAAATCAGCCCTCAGCAGACACTGAATCTGCCTTGATCTTAAACTTCCCAACCTCCAGATTGTGAGAAATATGTATATTCTGTTGTTTATAAACTACCTAGTTTATGGGATTTTGTTATAACTGCCCAAGAAAACTAAGACACCATTCTAGGATTTTAAGGAAAGGGGCTGCCCATTCTGCTTATATTTTAAAATATTATTCCTACTTCAACAACAAAAACAAATTTTAAAATGGCAAGGACTTGAATAAACATTTTTCTAGAGAAAGTGTACAGATGACCAATAAGCACATGAAAATACTCAGCATCATTAATCATTAGGGCAATACAAATCAAAACCACAATGAGATAGCTCCTCACACCTATTAGGCTATCATCGAAAAAACAAAGCCAAAAAACAGAAAATTACAAGCATTGGTTGGAATACGGAGAAACTGGAAACCTTGTGCATTGCCGATGGGAATGTAAAATAGCTCAGCTACTGTGGAAAACATTACGACAGTTCCTCCAAAAAGTAAGCCTAGAATGATCTAGCAATTCTATTTATGGCTAGATAATTTAAAAAAAATTTTATACAGAACTCAAACAGGTGTTCGTATACCAATGTTCATAACAGGATTAGGTACAACACACAAAAGGTGGAAACAACCCAAATGTCCATCAGCAGATAAACTATGAGCAAAAAATATAAGATGACGTGTGTGTGTATGTGTACGTGTGTGCGACAGAATCTTTTAGATTTATAAAATAAGGAAATTTCAGAAATATTCTGTTACATGGATGAATTATACTGAATGTTGTATGATTCCACTTTTATGAGCTACCTAGTGTAGTCAGATTCATAGAGATAGCCCCTGATGGTTGCCAGGGGTTGAAGGAATGGGGAATGGAAGTTATTGTTTAATTATACAGAGTTTCAGTTGGGGGGATATAAAAGTTCCGGAGATAAATGATGGTGATGATTGTAAAACAATGGAAATGTACTTAATGCCACTGAATTGTACACTTTAAAATGGTAAAAATAATGTTTTATGTGTTTTGTATTTTTCCACAATAAAAATATATTATTTTTATCATAGTCACTTCTAGAATTTTTAGGAAATCAAGAATATTAATTATGTCATTCAAATATTGTGTACCTCTATAGAATCTTTATTTTCTGACCTATTAGTTGCTATACTAATTACGATCTGCCAGTTTACTTAATAACTCTTTGTGATATGTTAAAGGTATTTATTAATATTTAATTTTGATTATTTCTAGTTGTTTAATTTTTATTTCAACTTGTTCTTGATTAATCAAGAGGTTTTCTTTCACAACCTCCTGAGGATCTTAAACCATGCTTATCTTATTTATTTTTAATTGCTCTGGGAATTTCTTTACACATTTATTGTGAGCTATAATTTAAAGTTAATTTTGTAACTCACTTTTCAAATGTTCATATGTAAATTTGCTTTAAGTGGGAATTAGGTTTTTGTTTATTTTGAAATTCATTTTTCATTCTCTTTTCTCTACCCCCAAGTTTGGATATTTTGTATTACCTTCAACCTAATATTTTGGGGTAACTCAATTCCAAATAACATTTTATGTTGTTCACTTCAGGCTTTCTAGCTCATGGAAATCCTAGCCGGCTCCACGGTAGCCCTGACTCTCAGTATGTGCCTTTTCTGCTCTCAAGTTCTCTCTATGCAAGGGCCTCTGCAAAGGCCACCACTCCAGGCAGTTATCCCAGCTCTTCTCACCTTTGGTGCACACTCTGGAGTCCTATCTCAGATCCACTTTTATGTACTAACCCTGGTTCCAGATCCCTAGCCATGTGGGCTCTCACAGGGGTTATCTGAGCCCCTTTGTTCTTCAGAAGTGAAATTGCAGAAAGCTATTGGTTTGTTTTGTTTTGTTCTGTTTTGTTTTCTTTTTGTTTCTGGGACTCTGCTTACCTCAGTGTGATGTTTCTTTTCTAGCATATAAAATATAAGATGTTGAAAAACAAGATAATTTCCTTGACCTTTATGGGATTCACAAAGGGATTGGTGTGTATACTCAGCCTGCAGCTCTCAACCACTCAAAGGATGAGGAGCACACAAATGAGCAGGTGCAGGATCCAGGACAAGTGCTTCTGGGCAGTGGCAGAAGTAGAACTCTGTGCAGCCCCAGGGAGCCATCTGAGGGAGTACCCATGACCCCTGGAGCCACAGAGGGCATGATTGTTACAGTGTGTTCTTTTAGCTTTGCTGTCCATGGATGGTCAAGTGTTTCAGAGCTCAGTGGAAGGTCAGGGTGACAGGCTTTTGCACCTGCACCCAAGTACTTGTCCAGCATCCAGGAAGAATCACTTGAATGAATTGAAGGGTGGTAAATGTGGAGAATTTTACTGAGCAGTAGAAGTGGCTCTCAGCAGGAAGGAGAGCTGGAAAGGAGATGGAGTGGGAAGGCAGTCTTTCCCTGAAGTTTGACCATTTCCAGCTGAACTCTTCTCTGAAGTCCCACTGTCAAGTCATCCCTCTGAAGTTAAGCTGCTTCTCTCTGATATCTGGCTGCTTCTTTTTTTTATCTCCTTCTCTGCTACTCTGCCAGAGGAGTCTGGGTTTTTTGTTTTGTTTTGCTTTGTTTTTTGTTTTTTTTTGTACAGGAAAGGGGTTGGTACGGGCCAGGGTGGTTTTGGAAAAGACAATATTCAGGCAGGAAAACAGGGATGCCTGTTCTCGCTCTCGGCCGTGGGTCTAAACCAGGGTTCACACTAGGCTTGAGGGTGTGGCTGTTGCTGGTGACTGTCCTCTTCTACCCAGTATTTCCCTGCCTCCTGTTCATATCATTTTGTTATTATTTATTTCAAATTTGTATTTAAAAAAATCCTACAGGTTCATATACAGAATAATCTGGGTATATATACAGGAAACCATAATGTTAACAGTGCTTATCCCTAGGAACATTATTGTAGGGGTGAAGGAAAAACTTCCCTTTTATCCTCAGAAGTTTCACTGAAAAATCGACACAAAAAGCAGATTAATTAGTTTTTCTAAAACCATAAAAATTCATTAATGTGCATGGGGTAGAATCACAGACAGTTGCCCAATATCCCAAACGGTACAGATGCTGAAAGTGTGGATAATTTTAGGAGGGTAGTAAATGATTTTCAGGTTAATTAAATACACTTGAAGAACATACAGTGATCTGGGGCAAATTCTGTTGGGCCTGCAGAGTGGGCAGTGCTTTGTGAAAAAGTCTCTCCAGGTTTATAGATAAACTTCAGTCTTTTTTCTGGAATATGAATTCAGTTAATGGAAACTCAGGGAAGGGAGGAGTAGTGATTATTTTCTTCTTTGGTAGGTCCAGAGTATAGGCAGATAAAGGAATTCCAGCAAACAGCTTCATTCTGTCTTTGGGAGAGGTGGAAAAGGGGAAGGAAAAACAATTATCCTTAGTGGGTCCCTCTGGTCTCCTTATGTAGAGAGAGAAAAAAATCCTTTCCAGCATCTGTTGATCTCTAAGGGCCTTTAATTCAAAATACTCATTATACAAGGGAGCCATGTTTTGGGGTGGAGTTCACTGTGCTCCTTCAGTATTCACACTGATTCCTATGTCTTCCAGAAACCAATCTTCATCCATTTTCTGTGTCCTGGGGAAGTAAGTAAAAGGCTGCAATGATATGTAGTTCCCAACTTTCACCATCCAGTCAGATAGGTGCTATAGACTACAAGACTTAAAATTCTTGCTCCTCAGATCACTCACACTTGGACATCAGAGAGCAACTGTAACTACTTCTACGGCTGTTTCAGGAGTTTGTTTAGGTAAATAAAGGAATTTTTACTTTGCATTTTGTTGGTTTCTTTCTCTCATTTTTGCCTTCTCATTCTTATTTTTTGTTTGTTTGCTTGTTTTGCTTCAGTTTTCAGGACAGAAATACTGAGGAAATTTAAATGGGCTAAGCCATGAATTACCTAGAAAAATAATTTCAGGAAGACCACAATAAGAAATAGCAAACTGGGCTGGGCGCCTTGGCTCACGCCTGTAATCCCAGCACTTTGGGAGGCTGAGATGGGTAGATCACAAGGTCAAGAGATTGAGACCATCCTGGCCAACATGGTGAAACCCCATCTCTACTAAACATGCAAAAATTAACTGGGCACGGTGGCGTGTGCCTATAGTCCCAGCTACTCGGGAGGCTGAGGCAGGAGAATCGCTTGAACCCAGGAAGCAGAGGTTGCAGTAAGTCCAGATTGCACCACCGCACTCCAGCCTGGTGACAGAGTGAGATTCTATCTCAAAAAAACAAAGAAAGGAAAGAAAAGAAAGAAAGAAAGAAAAAGAAAGGAAGGAAGGAAGGAAGGAAGGGAGGGAGGGAGGGAGGGAGGGAGGGAGGGAAAGCAAGCAAGCAAGCAAAGCAAACTGTGATATTATGAAATATGTATTTGACTTTCTGGTGCAGAGCTCCAAAAATTCTTGGAATCTCTGAAGTGATTAAAGCATCTTTTGCATGCTCTTTCTTAGAAGGTTGGGACTTTCACTCCCACCCTCCAATCTCCAGGGAGAAAAAATTGATCGTCAGTGAACAATGATATAATAAATCATGCCTATATAATGAAGCCTTCATAAAAAGCTAAAAGGACTGGGTTCCAGGAGCTTCCAGTCAGCTGACCATATAAAAGTGCCTGGAGAGTGGCCACTATGAGAGAGCATGGAAGCTCCATGCCCCTCCCCATGCCTTGTCCCATACGTTTCTCCCAGCTTGCTGTTCTTCTATGTCCTTGGTAATATGCTTTATAATAAATGTGTAAACCGAGCTGCGCTAGCAATTAATAGAACTTGAGGAGGGGTTTGTGGGAACCCCTGATTTATAGCCCGCTAGTCAGAAGTATCAGTGGCAACCTACTACAGTACAATCATTCACTGCATAAGTTCACATCCATCAATAATAGAGTGCATATGTAATGGTGGCCCCATAATGGTGCTGAAAAATGTCAACCTGGTGCCCTAGTGACTTCCTGATATTGTTGTAGAACAACACACTATCTTTTTTATGATTATATATGTTTCAATAAATACTTTGCATTACGTTACAACTGCCTACAATATCCAGTAGAGTAACATGCTGTACAGATATGTAGCCTAGGAGCAATAATAGTCTATGCCATATTGATACCAGTGGGCTGGGGGAGGTCCTTAAACGTCAGTGGGACTTCAACTCCAGCTGGTACTCAGGCTGTTGACATCATTGCAAGAAGAAATTAAAGGACAATTTGGAAAATAGTGAAAGTACAGTTTTATTGCAAAGCGAAAAGGACAAACTCAAGAATGGGGAGTGTGGATGTACTCAAGGAAATTGTCACACAACAGGGTTAGGGACTTGTAGCTTTATGAGCTTCTTTAACCTGGGGAATATTCATGAAGATTCCTGGATAAAGGTGAAGATTTCTTATAACTGTTATGGTGCTGATGGGTGTGTGAGTCAGTATGTTAATGAGCATATACTGAGGTCCTCTAAGGTCAAATCCAGCAGCATGTTGGGTCCAGTGGATCTTATCTAGCTTACCCCATCCCCTGTCTTTTTGAGGTCATATCAGCCCCTAGCTTCTGCAGCTATTTCAATCATTTCTTTTTGCTAGTCATGTGAAGCTGCTCCCTGGAATTTTCTGTTCTCCTGTGCCCACCCTGTATTATTCCTATCTCAATATAGCTTAGGTAGGCACTAGGTTATATCACCTAAGTTTGTGTAAAACACTCTATGGTGTTCACGCAATGATGAAATCACCTAACAACAACAACAAATCACCTAACAATTTCTCAGAAAGTATCGCAGTCATTAAGTGACACAAGATTGTACTTGAGACTGGCCTTTGAGGTAGGGACATTCTTGTGGATCTCAGCCTTTAACCTGTGTGATCTGATGCTATCTCCAGGTAGATACTGTCAGAATTGAATTGAATTCCAGGACACCCAGCTGAAGTCCACTGGCAAATTTCTTGAGCACCAGAGGGAATAATACCCACATATTTTGGTGACCAGAAGTGAATTATTCTGTGATTAGTGAGAAGAGAGAGAGAAAGAAAAAAAAAATGTTTTTTTCCCCTATTTTTAACACAATCTAATAAATAATCTAACATATTTCTAACAAAATAAGTTATTTAATTCCTAGATCCAGATTCCCAGTCTGGAGCTACAGACTGAACAGAGGGAGATCAGAGAGATAAAAAAAGTCCCAACTTACATCACAGAAGCCATGATGGTGGGAGCTCATGTCAGGGCCAAAGCTGCTGAATTAGTTTTAGATAAAACCTTATGTTTATTCAGAAGAGGTCAGGGGCGATATAAAAGCAGAGCAATTGTTAGATTCAAGAGCTATCTGGAGTGTAGAAACACTAGGATAGGGTAATGAATTGAATATTGCAATGTAATAATTCAGCAAGAGACAAAAGAATTACTTGATATTTGACAATATTTGGAAGAGGACTGGAATTGGCAGGAATGGATATGGGAAGATATTTTTAATTTAAAATTTATGAAATGTATGTGAAATTTCTGTCTGAACCAGACTTAATAAGGCCTTGCTTCACTCTTATAGGGTGGAATTCTATGATATATTGAGATAAGTATACTACCATTTATTATGAAAGCTGCTTTTCAGAATTGAAAACAATAGGGTCAGAGGAGCTAACTTCAAGCAACAGCTGTGTGATTTTAAAACTCCATGACTCGCTAATTTTTTAGGCCTTGTTCTGTTTTGCCATTAATTTTAATGGCAAAAGCCACAATTACTTTTTTACCAACCTAACACCAAAAAAGTGAATATATTACCTATCCTAATGTTCTCAACAAAACATTACCTATTCTAAAAATATTACCTATGTCTAAATATATTACCTATTCTAAAAATATTACCTACTCTAACACAATTACCTACTCTAAAATATTACCTATCTCCAAAAAATTACCTTTTCAATGTTTGCAACAAAAATGTTGTGAAAATTGAATAAGGTAAAGAACATTGCAACATTTGTATCATGCTCTTCCTTCATGCCACTCCTATCTTCCTTTTCTCCTTCATAATAAATACTGCTTGCGTGACCTGAAAAGACGCATGAGAAAAAATTTAAGGATACATGTATATTTCTTTACAAATGACAAATTTAGCATAGTACAGTGTGATTTGCCTAAGGAAGGAGAGAAATCAGTCGTATTTTTTAAGTGCCGGGAACATGAAAAATATATTACTTTAATCAGAAATTAAAAAAAAAAAATCAATTTGGGAAAAATCTAGAGCACCAAAAATGTCTAACAGAAGGTAGATATCTATCATTTTGCTCTCTGTATTTATCTCATATTTCCTGTCCCAAAATAGTGTCAAATATTTTAAAGTACAATTCATGCATTAACTGTGTAATTTCCTAACTGGTTGTTTCCAGAAAATATGATTGAAATTCATTCTAATGTAAGCAGCTAAAACTGAAAATGCTCTGTTCCTAGTGATGTTTCCCTTCCATGTCAGAGCTGGCAAGTAAACTTAGAATAACTTCAGAATCACTGATTAATCTAAAACAATTTGTTTTCCGTGGTTTACCTGTCAGTTTATTGCTTCAATAATGCTGTTTAACAAACCACCCAAAACCTCGGTGGCTTACAACAACAAGCATTTATGCTCATGCCTCTGGGTCTGTGGTTTGGTGACAGTTGGACTGATCTAGGCTGAGTGGGTTGGCTAATTCTGGTTCAGGCTGAGGGTCAGCTTAGTTTGGCTCCAGACTACAGTTCAGTTCAATTTATTTCCACGTATACTTGATCTGGGGCCTAATATGGGAGGGCAATGGCTCCCAAGGGCCTGCTCTTCTCATGGTAGATCACGGGTAGAAGGAACCAAGCCACACTGGACAAGTACATTTGAAGGCTCCACTTGTATCACCTCTGTTAATTATCCTATTGGCTAAAGCAAGCCACGTGGCCAAGCTAAACATCAATGGATCAGGGAAGTACACTCAACAGTGAGAGAAGATGGGACTGAATATTTGCCAAACATGGTCCACCCTATCATGTCATGTTTGCAAAAATGTTGCTTATATTTTGTGAAAACATTGTCTTATATCACTCTAGAAATCCTAAATTGGAGTCTTAGTGTAACATAAATATAGTGTAGATATAAGATCTATTTTAAAATCTAAGGACACCCGGTCTTAGCCCAGAGGAAATAGAATAATCTTCCTATTCAAAGGTATTTCAGAAAAGAATGATGTTTTATTTTCCATCAAGACTATATACAGAAAATCACTGGGATGTTCTAATAGTTGTTTTATATGTGTATTGTCCTCCGATACATGTGAAATTAATGGTATATTAATATAGAGTAAATGAAAAAAATCTTTCATTACATAGTATGCAGCTAGCCTGTGGGATTCATTGTCACAAGAAGTCCTGGAATCAAATACTGTGGCTAGAATTTTGAAAGCTGTTGGAAAATTGTATGATGACTAATGGCATTCATCATTATTCATGCCAAGCTTCAGGTAATGAACTCTCCCACTTGAGGCTCTGACTCATCACCTTGTGGTCGAATGGAATGATCCCCTTTGTGTAGCTAAACAATAGAGTATTCATTTGGGAACATCCGTAAGATTGAAAAACGGATAAAAGATGAATATTGGAGACTTCCAAAAATCATATTATGCTTCTACATTTTTATGTGGTAAGGGCAATCTTATCTATCACTACCAAAACAGTTTTTTGATATTATATATTAGACCAATTGCCTTTGATCACTCTGAAGGGAAAAGATACTAAAATTGCACTTATTTCGCAACTGTATATAAATAGACAATCCATTTTTATTGCAGAATTCCAAGTAAGGCCTCAAACTCTCAAAGATGAAGAAAAATCTTTGCTTTTTTTTAAAGATTTATATTAGGATTAATCTAAATGAGAATCCCTATAGTTTCAAATACAATTTTGCTTTCCTTATAGTAAATTCTCCACTCCCCAAGGAAATATAGGAATAAATGCAAATGTTAATGTTTGCTTCTAGGTTAAAAATACAACATCATTTTTCTATCTGTATTATGAAGTGGAAAGACAACAATAAATTAAACAGGATAAAGACAACTTTCCAGTGCCTTCTAAATTGTTTTTCACAGTGTTATTTTTATTATTTTTTTAATTTTGGAAAGATTGCAATCAGCAGAAAAACAAATAAATTTACATTTTAGTACAGATAGAAAGTTTACCCTTAAGCCAAAATATGCATTATCTGCTAGTTTGAATATGTAACCCCTGTTAGTTACATTAATGGTTTTATTTTATTTTCATGGGTAGAGTAACAATTTCATCTATAAACAAGGGAAGCAGAACATATGAAATCCTTCAAAATATTTTGAATCATTTATTATTATTGGTAATTCTATGAATAAAAATACATAGTTGAGGGGAGAAGGGTAAATTAGAAAAGAAGTAATGTAAATGAGAGAAAGATTGATGAGGTATCCAGTCTTAGACAAAATACAAAATACAAAGCAGAGGTAAAGTCAGTTCTTAAAAAACAAAGTTGACATTTAGCTAAAAGCCTGTGAAAATTTACATGTCTATTCATACTTAGAGGTATGAAAATAATATTATAGATATGATTATTTGTTGTTTCTAATTTTATAGATGTAGCTCAAAAGCATTTACATCTTAAAACTTTGGTAGAAGTTTATTTCTGGCTACATAGTCTATAGTGTTAGTGGATTACTTTTATTTGACAATATAAAATCTATTAGGACTTTGTAGCCCCTCGTTAATTTCACAAAAGTGAAAAGAAACATAGCACTCATAATTGTCTGTTGAAATACAAAAGGTGCTTGACATTTCAATAGATCTATTTTGATTATCAAAATGATCACAAAAGTCTGTGGACTAAAGTAGCTTGTAATTTTTTTGAGACATAAGTTTAACAGATGGGGTGTAGTGGAACTGTTACTTAGGTCACCAAGATGGATGCAGCTATCTAGTGTTGTATGTCTGAGGGGATGTGGCTGAGAATGCCAAAAAAGTTGGCATTTGAATCATAGTTGTTCTTTGCTGCAGACGAGCTACTCACAGGATCTGGAACAGGAAAAAAGTAACTTCTCCCTACTTCCTGCCCTCAATGTCCAGATTTCTCTTACTCAGTACCTAACAATACCTCAGCTGAGAAGGGAGTCCAGGAAACTGTAGAGATGAAGCCTCAGCATAATCACAGGAAGGGTATAGAAGCTGGAATCGGTTATAACAGAGGAATGATATTCCAAAATCTTGTTTAGTTTCTGTGGGGGAAAATTTCATTACTAATAATGTAACAACTGTAGAAGGTGAATGTATGTTAAGAAGTGATGGTATTTGAAAATATGGGGATTTCATAATGTATGCAGGGATATATTGCATAAAATCTGAATTTTTAATTAGTTTAAGCAAAACTGACTCTCCTATTATATACTGGATCACTCTGAGTTTGCTAAAGGATCACACTTTTAAGCATGTACACAATACAGAAGTTTCAAAATCAACTATTACTGTCAAATTGAATCATCAACTTTTACTCTCCCATTTTTTAGAACTGCCATTATTTTATATTGATAAAGTAATACGTAGTCATGATATTTCATGGAAAAACCAGCGTATATAGTAAAGATAAATATAAAAATTAAAACTGTAACTTCAGAAGAGTGAAATAAGTTCTGATACATAATAGATGCAATATTTTATTTTTTTCTCCCATTATATTTTGTAATTGGTCATTGCTGGTACACAGGATAACTACTTAGTTAGGCATATTCATCTTTATATCTAAGAGCTTCATTAAATCCTTTCATTAACCCTCTTTATTCTCAGGATTCCAAGTAGAAAATCATGCTGCTTATTAAAAAATTGGAATTCTGTCATCTTTTAAAAATTATACCACTGCTTCTTCTTCATATTATATTTAATTTGCCAGAACATAAACAAATGTTATAGCTTTTTTACTAAATTGAGAAGACTCTTGGAATTAATGTTTTACCATGTTTACTTGTATTGCCCTCATAGTTTTTAAACTATTTGTCAGGCACTGGTTTGTTGCCACATGTGCAAGAAGTAATCTGTTGTTATTTAGAAGTAAATTATACGTTCCTCAGATACTCTATTGTTTTAGAGCTTCAAATTTAAAAAGAGGTTTTTAAATATATATTATGAAATACAGTCCTTGAATAAGATTCAGCTATCACCAGCTAAAGAGTGCTGAATATTGTACTAGATGCTGTGGTGAGGAAAAAGTAAACCCACTATGACCAGGAATTGTTTTCAGATAGTTTTCATTACAGGTGGTTTGGTAATGAGAGCTGTCACAGGTTAACTCATGATAAAGATACCAAACAAAAATAATCGTTAATATTGAGTGCTTACAAACTGCTGGTCACTGAGCTTTTACATAGATTATTATAATACTAAATCTTCACATTTATCCATTGAGGTAGGGTTTGCAGTTAAGTAAATGATGAATCAGAGGTCCAAATGAACTTGAAGTTCTGGCTTAGGCCACTTTAATCCCTAGCCATGCCCTATTTAGGGTGTAGGCAGCCTGATCTAGACTCTTCTTAAACATTGTGTAACACATTCCTCTGAGAACTTAGAAAGGAGTGTCAATTAGATACTAATAGTTCATGACAGTTTTATGGAGGTTTTAAAGATGATATGGTATTTTGAGAGTTGAGAACAATCTAGACAGCTTATCTCTAATAAGATAGTGTTGTGAAGAGGCCAGAACTTGGGAGAAACAATACTTAAACTAATCTAACTGAAGCAGAGGGTTTATAAAGAAGAATCACGATATTGGGCAGATTAGGAAAATCATGAACGCTAACCTAAAGACTTTATTTTTTTACTTTATAAGTAATGGGGAATAACAGAGAAGAAAAAGCATTGTGGAATAATAACCCACATCCAGTGGGCCTTCTAGATCTCTTTCAACAGTGAGGTTAGAAAGGGAAATGAAGAGATTTCATCCTAAACAATTATCAAGCAAAAGAGACTCAAAGAAATCATAAGCAGCAATAATGAAGGCCAAGAAAAATATGTGACATACAGAAATGAGCTACTTTGGATGTGCTAAATACTTTTACTTTTGTCTATTACAGCCCCAAAGAGGGCAGTCAGTGGGAACAAAGCCATGGGTTCAAAAGTTCTGATGCAATTTCTGTCTTCAGAATTCTCTCAAACTGAGCTGGAAATATTTTTATCCAAATCCTCCTAAGATTTCTGGTAGCCGCCAGCTATGCTGAACCACTTTCACACTGTTTCAAACCTTCCATTTCTTTAATGCCTGAAATATGGGTTTGCCTTATCTTAAAATGCACGTGCATACATGCATGTGCATACACTGCATCCAACAAAAGGACTGGAAAATAAAAGTTACAGAAATCTTTAAGAATATCAGAAAAGATTAGCTTTAGAACCTGCTGTGGGGGCCTCATTCACGCTTTATCTCACTAGTTTGTTCGTCCATAGAAATGACCTCAGAAACACATGTGTTAGAAAGCTTTATGCTGAAATGCATAGAAATGACCTCAGAAACAGGGACGTGTTAGAAAGCTTTATGGTAAACCACATTTTAATTTGCTTTCTAAATTTAAGATGGTTCTGCTTTTAACCATTTTCAGACATTTTGTGTGTAGCTGAAATTATTGAAAGTCTAATGCTTTTTCAGCAGCTGGCACTTTACAGTCAGAAAGTCCGTCCCATCTTACTTAAATAGTCAGATGTGTGATGACTGGCAACAAAACTCTTCGTAACTATGATTACAACTAAAGGTTTCATACTTCTACTAAAATTTTTAGCTGCCTCAATCCACATTTCCATGTGAAAAAGGACATTTGCATGATCAAATCTGAGAACCATATTTTAGTCATTTTACAAATGTTCACCAGAGTAATTTAAATATATGTGCTAAATGTAAAATATTTTTAGATGATAGTGTCAGAAATATAGTGAGTGACTGATGCCAGAAAAAAGTGTAACTTTATGAAAATTCAAATTTGCTACATATTTTAATTGACTTTAAATTTCTTTTCAGATGTGTTATTTGAGGCTTTATTGAAAGCAAATAGAAGTTAAACGCTAAATCATCACTGTCCCATAGAAATTTCTGCTTGTTGAAAATGTATACCTGTGCTGCCTAATACAGTAGCCATGAGTCACACATGCTCACCATTTAAAATATGGCTGGTGTGACAGATGAACTGATTTTTAAATTTTATTTAATGTTAATTAACTTAAAGTTTAATAACCAATGAAACTAATGGTTACCGTATCAGACAATACAATCTACAGTCTGCAAGTACTTGTAGTTGAAATATCTCAGTGTATGTTAACTTTTCAACAAGTAAGTGTTGCTGCTTGTGTATTTTTTGCATATCAATGAATCAATAAATATAAAACATAAAGAAAACAGCATTCATAGACACACACACACACACACACACACACACACACACACACACACGAATATGTTCTTTCAATGCTTAAAACAATCGATAGAGTAAAAATCCAGTGATGCTAAATGAGAGAAACTTCAAGTAACCTGATACTTTCTCACAAGTGAGCTCTGGCTCTCCAGAGATGGATCTCTGTTAAATGTTTGTTTTATATATTTATATGTATCTATATATGTTGGAGGAAATACATAACATGATGTGTTAATAAATATACATACATTTATCATCAGCTTGGAGCATTAGAAATGAACCATTCTCCTCTTTTTTGGCTAAAGGCATTGCAAAGACTTTCAATGTGTATTTTGTTGGTTAAATATATGTCCTTCAAACATCCTGGCTCTGTATGTCTTTGCAGTGTCTTAAAAATATATCCAAGACCTATTTCACTTAGTAGCCCTAGTTAATGTACAGTTACAGCAGTTAAAGTTGATGCATGGTCTCACACAACAGAATAAACAAATTGTAGCTGTCACACAAAATTATTCACCCTCTACCTTTCCAAGGCTTGCTTTTGTGGTGCTGTTACTGCCGGGATCCCTTTCTTGTTTTTCACCCCTACTTCAACTGATTTTCGATGTTTTTGGTGTTTTTCCCCTTCTAATGTATCACCTATTTTATTCAAATATGTAGGTGGAATATTTTTAAGTGAATCAATAATGAAGTAATTGAGACTACAGGCCTCATCGCCCTCTACATGCTATTAGTATTAGATTCCCAAGGGGCAACTGTGCAGTGAACCGTGGTAATGAGGTTGATAGTTCATGAAGGGGCTGATGTGACAAATTGCCAACCTGCTGCAGGAAAGCCTCCCTAACCCTCTAGAAGGCCAATGTTATTCCAATTTTCATCAGTTTGCTCTCATTTTAAATGTGCCAGTGCTAACACCATATTTGAATGATTTAAATGGATACGCTCACTGCCCCCCCTTAGAAAGGAGAGCACCTGGTGGCATGTACATTTATAATCCCCTTTTCAAATTGACATGCTCTCAGGGTGAATTTAATCAGCATTTGTCATAGATTTTAAAGCACAAAAAAAATGTTTTATTTTCATAACTTATTTTGGAGGTATTTGTGAAATATGTGTCTCCATTTGCTGCTCTGGATCCGTAAGCACTTTTTAGCTCTATTATTCCTCTCCTGATAGTGATATTAATGGACTTTTGTTGTATTCTCTCATATTTGAATGAAACATCTTGCAGGCATCTTTTCACTCCTTTTCTCTTCCTGAGTGTAATTCATATAAGAAAGGCAAAATTCAACTTATTGAAAAAGGCACAAATATTATGTCAGGTGTATTTCTTTATAGAGTTTTTTTTTTTTTTTAAGATTCATCTTATTCTTTACTTTCCTCTTCATCGCTTCATCCTACTTTTAAAGATACTTTCTTACAAAGGTTTTATTGTTGGCAAATGGACAATGAAAATGAGTCATCTCTGACTTTCAGGGGAAATTTTAGCCTGAGTTGCACTGTCTATGCATCAAACATTTTACAAAACATTCATAAGCATTTTTAAAGAAACTTATACTTCATAGAGTGGTTCCCAAACCACCATGACTTGACCTGCAGGGAAGCAACTGGACATTGTGTACTCAATTTCTGATAGTGAAACTAAAGCATTTTTTTATATAAAGGTGCTAAAATATTTTTTTTAGTTTTTCAGATGCCTCTAAAATTCCTATTTTGTATTAATGCCCTCCACAGCTTAATTAAAAATAATATTTTAAAACTTGAATATTTATCCCTGAAGCCCCAAGTTTCTAGCTTCTGTGAATACATACAGCACAGGGTTTGTTTTCCAAGTCTTTTGGGATTCACTTCTCTATTCAGCACATGTATTAGATGACTCTGGCACATCAGTTTTGAACCTATGTTGTTTCACCTTGTGTTTAATTATGAAACACTGCAGTTATTCTCATGCCGTTTCTTAGGCATATATGTTTTGTCTTCTTATCTAAACTTTTTAAAAATTTGTCAGGTACCTGTGCAGGTTTGTTATCTAAACTTTTGGAGCTAAGGCAAATATAGTGCCTTTTGTCAGACTTGGCTGTAAGATTTTTGGTAACTGCTGGTTAATTGTGTCCTACATGTTATCAGTTGCTCCTGTTTTTCACTGTGGGAATTTCATCATCTTGTAGTTTATTAAAATGAGGAATTGCTTCTTACCTTACACTACTCAGAGATAGTGTATTGCACATTTGAATCATCTACTGCTCAGCTAGAGAATGTATTTCAGTTTCAGACCCTTATTCATATTTTATTGTCCCAGATGGCACCTTTATTTATTGAACATCTATCTGTTGAATGCTGAGCTGGGTCAGGCACAGTGCCAGGAACAGGTAAACAAACAGACACAAATTCTTCTCCTCATGGTGTTTAGGTTCCAGACAGCTGCATTTTCTGCTATCTGATAATTTCTCAAGCAACATCAGGAAAAAGAAATGGATAAAAGGCAGGCATGTTAGTGCCTGTCCTCTGAGAGGCAAATACCAATATAAGATTAAACACACAAGGATTTTATTAAGATAATGTCTATATGAAGGGAAGTAGAGACAGTCCAATTGTGGCTAGGCTTGGCTGACAGAATTCAATCTAAAATGGGTGGTTCTAGGTGCTTGATAATTTTGTGCCCTGTAATCAAGAATCTCATCAATATCAGAGTCCAATGACAGATCTGTTTCTCAAAGGGTGTGGAATTCTCTGTTGCTGATGGCATGGCCTCACTTCAGAGTCATAGGGGAACTAGCCATAAGTCCCAAACTGCATCATTAACCCCTCATGAACACCTCCAACTCTGCAGGTTTGCTACAGAGAAGACATGGTCTAAGTAGCAAGGCTTATTTACTTAGTCTGGATCTATTGCCGTTCCCTTTCCCGCTTCAGGCCTGACCCAAAGGTGGTAACCCTCTGTGTCACCTGGCATGAAGATACAGAAAATGTTGCCCTGAGAATCTAAAGTTGCCAACGAATATGTTGCTCTCTTTGTGCTGAGAGATGCAAGATTCAGCAATATGTGCCCTTCAAGGGCATATTTCAGCATGCCCCTGGCCACTAGACCCCTAAAAACTTCAGTGACTCAGCCAGGTACTGAATCTTTGTAGGATTTATATCCAAACTCCTATAGCACATTTGTCTTAGAAATGTTTCCAGTATACTAAGTACCTCTTATTTGCCTCATCCACTTGATGCTGTCACTGTAATGAGTCGTGTGTTGTTCTACGGGTGTCCTGGTGTTCCAGATCTCTGTGCACTATACAGTGGCAGAGGGCAATTTATTGCAACTCCAAGGCAAACATTTAAAGAATAATTTTGCTTCTCATGTGAATGCAAACTGTTTCTGATTCTTCTAATTGGAATACAATGTAATGACTTCATACTGTGTACCTGAGGTCTTGATAATACATTCTAGCAAAGATACCACATCCAGCACAGTAGCTATGACTGGGACTGCTGCCTGGCTACACCTTCAGTATGGTCTGTCATCATTCTCCAGGGTCCCTCTGATTTCAGCGGGAGCCAGAATCAAATAGAGATATGACAGGGACAACAATCCTTACCTCTGTTATGGTACTAATCAGTACTTTCTCTCAGGGATGTGATATTGGTTTGGATATATTTGGGAGGAAAGGCAAGAGGAGAGGGCAGTTTCAGAAGTTTTCATTTGACCTTCACCAGCATGTTAGCTCTTATTCTATAGACAAAGAACTCAATGTGGAAGTTAATTCTAGCAGCCATTTATGCACACAATGATTGGGAAACTGATCATCCATTGTCTGGGGCAGGCGGGCTCACTGGGAGTCAGACTATAACTAGGACCCTCTTGTTACTTGGCCCTTATAGATTTCCACTCTAACAAGGAGACTATGATGAGGTTTTGTGTCTTTAAATATCAGTGTCAACCCAAAACCTGTTTACAATGTGCCTCAAAATGTCTGATTTAAAGTAGCAATTTAACTCTTATTGGTTGTCCATTTATTTTGCCTCTAAAGACACTGTGCTGTATTCTCCATCTCTATAATTCCCTGCTGGTCAAGCCCTTGGGGCTTCTCCTCCTACTCCTCCTACCTTACCTATTTTATGAACACTGTGGGCTTCTGGTTTCTGGTGATTAACCACTGCTGTTTGACCTCTATTACTTTGGGATTCTTCATCCCAAAGGATGTTAATGGGCTCCGTTGTATAAGTGCCTCTCCCACCTGTATGCCTGGCTTGCAGAGAAGAGCCAGCATTGCACTTCTTTTTTTTTTTTAATTGCATTTTAGGTTTTGGGGTACATGTGAAGAACATGCAAGATTGTTGCATAGGTACACACATGGCAGTGTGATTTGCTGCCTTCTTCCCCATCAACTACATCTGGCATTGCACTTCTAACTGATGTTGGTGTCCCTCTCAGCAACACATTCCTGATGGCCTTGGAAAATGTAGCCTCTGAGCCCCTTGTATGGAGCATACTCCTCTGGTGGATTTTCTGGCCTCACCTAATATATCTGGCTTGGCCTAGTAAACAAGCTTTGTCATTTACTTTTCTCAGCCTTTGTGTTCCTTTTTTTATGCTCTGCTAGGAAAAACAGGTGTTTTGATGTCACTGAGAAGTGGCCAGTGTTTATTCCAAATTTCTAAGAGCCACCCAGCAGTGGGCAGTGAGTTTGACCTATCCCCCAGGGTCCTTGCTAGGGTGTTAAATCTCTTCTCAAGAAAATGTTCTCATGTCAATGAATGCCTGAATTTCAGCCTAACATTCTAGTTCCTTGATAGAGCACCTCCAATTTCAGACCGTAAAGTCCAGAGAATTTCTGTGGCTCCTGCTGGCACATGCCAGCTAATTCTTGTAATTTCTTAGTTGTATAGTCTCTTCTCCTTTTTCATGTCAGCATGTCACCAGTTGCGTTCCGTATGTTTCCACTCATGTTTTCAGGATTCCAGGTTTTCCTGATCAGCATCCTGACCTCAGCACAACCCACCTTGGTTGGGAGTTCAATTACCTATCAAGCTCTTCAGCTCTCAAAATTAGACGTTCAGGTTACTTTACCAATTATGTCTGTCCTCCTACTAGAGGTGATGAAGTCCTCTTTATAAGCCACAACTTGGGCATTGTGGTTATCAAACTTGGCTGTTAACAACTCTCATCTCTCATTATCCTTGCCCAGCATAAGCACAACTCAACAGTAACCAGCCAATTCTGCTGCCTTAGTAGGCATATGATATGGTTCGGCTGTATCCCCAACAAAATCTCATCTTGAATGTAGTCCCATAACACTCACATGTCATGGGAGGGACCCAGTGGTAGGTAGTTTAATCATAAGGGCAGTTACCCTCATGATGTTCTCATGCTAGTGAGTACATTCTCATGATATCTGATGGATTTATAAGGACTTTTCCTCCTTTTGCTTGACACTTCTACTTGCTGCTGCCATGTGAAAAGGGTATGTTTGCTTCCCCTTCTGCCATGATAGTAAGTTTCCTGAGGCCTTCCCTATCATGCTGAACTGTGAGTCAATAAAATTTCTTTTCTTTATAAATTACCAAGTCTCAGGTATATCTTTATTAGCAACATGAGATCAGACTAATACAGTAAATTGGTACCAAGAGTGGGTGATGTAAAAATACCCAAAAATGTGACAGTGACTTTGGAACTGGGTAACAAGCAGAGGTTGGGACAATTTGGAGAGCTCAGATGAAGACAAGAAAATGTGGGAAAGTTTGGAACTTCCTAGAGACTTGCAGGGCTCAGAAGACAGGAAGATGTGGGAAAGTTTGGAACTTCCTAGAGACTTGTTGAATGGCTTTGACCGAAATGCCAAATGATAATGATATGGGCAATAAAGTCCAGGCTGATGAAGATGAGGAACTTGTCCAGATGGAGATGAGGAATTTGTTGGGAACTGGAGTAAAGGTCATTCTTGCTATGCAAAGAGACTGGCAGCATTTTGCCCCTGACTTAGAGATCTATGGATCTTTGAACTTGAGAGAGATGATTTTGGGTATCTGGTGGAAGACATTTCTAAGGGACAAAGCATTCAAGAGGAGGCAGAGCATAGAAGTTTGGAAAATTTGAAGCCTGATAATGCAATAGAAAAGAAAATTCCATTTTCTTGGGAAAAATTCAAGCCAGCAGCAGAAATTTGCATAAGTAACAAGGAGCTAAATGTTAATCACCAAGACAATGGGGAAAATGTCTTCAGGGAATGTCAGAGACCTTCACAGCAGCCCCTCCCATCACAGGCCTGGAGGCCTAGGAGGAAGAAAATGATTTCTTTGGCCAGGCCCAAGGTACCCCTGCTCTATGCAGCCTTGAGACATGGTGCCCTGTGTCCCAGCTGCTTCACCTCCAGCCATAGCTAAAAGGGGCCAAAGTACAGCTCAGGCAACTGTTTCAGAAGGTGCAAGCCCCAGGCCTTGGCAGCTTACACATCTTGTTGAGACTGTGAGTACACGGAAGTCAAGAATTGAAGTTTGGAAACTTCTGACTAGATTTCAGAGGTTGTATGGAAATGCTGGGATGCCCAGGCAAAAGTTTGCTGCAGGGAAAAAACCCTCATGGAGAACCTCTGCTAGGGCAGTTCAGAAGGAAAAAGTGGGGTCAGAGGCCCCACACAGAGTCCCCACTGGGGTACTGCCTGGTATGGCAGTGAGAAGAGGGCCACCTTCCTCCAGACCACAGAATGGTAGCTCCACTGACAGCTTGTACTAAGTGCATGAAAAAGCCACAGACACTCAACATCAGCCCGTGAAAGCAGCCATGAGGAGAGCTCTACCCTCCAAAGTCACAGGGGTAGAACTGCCTAAGGCCATGGGAGCCCACCTCTTGCAGCAGTGCACACCGTATGTGAGACATGGAATCAAAAAAGATCATTTTGGAACTTTAAGGTGTACTGATTGCCTATTAGATTTTGCACATGCATGTGGCCTGTAGCATCTTTGTTTTGGCCAATTTCCCCCATTTGGAAAGGCTGTATTTATGCAGTGCCTTTACCCCCATTATACTTAGGAAGTAACTAACTGGCTTTTGATTTTGCAGGCTCATAGGTGGAAGAGACTTGCCTTGTCTCAGATGAGACTTTGGACTTGGACTTTTGAGTTAATGCTGGAATGAGTTAAGACTTTGGGCAGCTGTGGGAAGGGCATGGTTGTGTTTTGAAATGTGAGGACATGAGATTTGAGAGGGGTCAGGGGTGGAATGATACGATTTGGCTGTGTCCTCACCCAAATCTCATCTTGAATTGTAGTTCCCATAACCCCTACATGTCCTGGAAGGGACCTGGTGGGAGATAGTTTAATCATAGGGGCAGATACTTACATGCTGTTCTTATGATAGTGAATGAATTCTCATGAGACCTGATGGTCTTAAAAGGGGCTTTTCTTCCTTCTCCTTGTTGCCACCATGTAATAAACAACATGTTTGCTTCCCCTTCTGCTGTGATTGTGAGTTTCCTGAAACCTCCCCAGCCGGGCTGAACTGTGGGCCAATTAGACTTCTTTCCTTTATAAATTATCCAGTCTCAGGTATGTCCTTATTAGCAGCATAAGAATTGTCTAATACAACATATTTTCCCAGTATTTTCCTAGTTGCGCTAAAAGATTTTCATGTTTTCATTGTAATTACTGCTCAATCCTTTTCTACTGGTATGTTTATTTCTGGAGAATAGATAACAAAAATGTGGGATTTATAGGTTAAAATATATCTTAAATTATGTACATATTACTATATAGCATTTCTGTTCTGTTTCTGTTGTAATCATTGATGCTTTCACTACTAATCTATGAGATTACAAATATTCATCATACTCTCCAGTATTGAATATAAATTTTATCATATTCACCAATTGTATACATGAAAAAAAGATTCTCATTGTACTAATAACTTTTATTTTCCTGACTTCCAGTCAGAAAATATTTTTAATGGCCATCTGGTTTTTACTTATTTGTTAACATTTTTTGCCCCCTCCTCTATTTTATTTGCCTTTTATTTATCACCTTATAGAATCTATTTGTATATGAATGTTGCAAACAGTTTATTTGCATTTTGGCTTTGTGTAGTTCTCTGTATGGAATAATATATATATATATATATATATATGTATGTATATATATATATATA